>NC_060175.1:96607720-96682720 GCF_021184085.1 Oncorhynchus gorbuscha
TTAACCATCGTGCACAGATATTGCAATGTACGCGTTTAGCACCAGCCTACCCAAATGTGCGGCGCATCACAGCCTAAGAAACACAACGAAATGCTGCAGTGGGTGGTTTCTATGTTAGGCTTTTAGGCTGTTATATTTTCCCACCTTGCAAAATTTCCCATCTCGAATACATAGTCCTACCTTATCGCCATCAACATGGTAGACTCAGGAAACTCGGCTCCAATTGAAGGAAGGAGATGTGTAGGCTACCACACCCGTAAAGCCATGTCGACCACCTGATCGATACCAGGCTATGTGTATGCAACGAAATTACAATCGTTGTAAGGTTCTTGCTTTGATGATCAATTTTGAGATGAAAGGTTGATGAAAAAGACTCGTGGAGGATAGCAGCATAGTTTCAAAGGCTCTGGCACCACAGAAAACACCCCAACATGTTAGAATAGGCTCGATTAGATGGATGAGCATTTTGGGGGAAAGGTGGGGGAGAGAATGATCTCGTCAGGCTACTGACGCCCATTACCATACATTCGTTTGGACAATATTTGCAGCGTGTCATAACTACCACGAAATTAAATTACATTTAAGCACAAAATCATATATTGTTGTTTGATAATCATAATTTTAAAACAATTAAATCGTTGAGTTTTTGAAGCTGTCAAAATTGTGGCCATCCTCTTCTCCTTATAATTTTTCCTACTTGTCTGAACAATATTATGGCTAGCTCAGTGAAGGATATTAGCAATATATCCATTAAGCTTAAATATAACGGGAATCAGGTTGAGGCTAAGGCAGGCAGCCAATTCAAGCAAAAAAAGAAGATGCTGGTCAGAGAGCAGCTCTGCGACATTTTTATCAGGTTATTGACAGACTATAGAACCAACCAATTCATCAAAACATGCAACCATTTTAGAAAAGGCTAAGAATTGACCTACTTTATAAGCATTTACAAGGAACCCAGAAAGGCGTTGCTCTACTGCAGATGTCGAAAAGATTCGGGAGAAACTGTGATTGTCGCCATATTGTTGCTGCTGCCTCAGTGCTTGCAGCTACTCTGGCTGCATAATTGATGACACTCAGCAGAAATATAAGGGAGTGTCGGCAAATGCATTTTACTGATGAAATCATTGACCACCACCACCATTCATTTGTGCGTCAAAAACAGGCCTACTGTACATGTTAACACAATAAAGAGGTGAATTGTTATCTAACTTTTGTTCAAATACCTCGACAAGAGGTGAAATAGTTTTTAAAAAAATACTAGCCTGTAGGGCGTTCAGCACAGGCACAGCAACTGAATGGGCCATATCAGCTGACCATTGTGGACCACTTTTTCCAGTCTTGTAAGATTTATGATATGCCGTTTAGGCTACTGTAGACCTACATCGTGGCCAATGTAGCCTAATGAGTTGTTGGCATACAATAATGTTTTACTGTCTGTAAGTGATCATTAGGCTATTGATGTGGGCTACATTGATGGCATGAGACACTGCGTAAATTGGGCCTAAAATTCGTAGCAAATAATTATATGCAAAATCTGAAATTATAATGTAGCCTATGATAGCCGGTATCAACATTATCCCAGTCCCGAGTTATTGATAAGTGACCTAACACACAGCCTACAGTAAAAAAAGGTGACCAAACTTTTTATTACGTCACAAAGCCGACACCTCTTTGCTTTGGAACAATACATGAATGAATCAATCAATGTTTGGAGATCCACCAATCCACCTGCCAGTTTAGTCCACCTATATTTTCCTCACATAAAGATGGACTTTAGGACATTTGGAATCTTTTTACAATGTGCCCTGTCCATAAGTGTATTGTTATCTGAAGTTTCAGCACAAGGAAGTAAGTCCTAGATCAATACCAGATATATCATGAAAAGAATTGTGCGCAACGGGCGCGCTAAATGTTGCCAATAAGCGATGACGCGAAAGCTGATTCCAGCCTATTGAGGGAGGCTTGTGCTACGGGCGGGTACATGCGCAGATTAAATATATCGCTGGAACGCCGATTAAGTCGTTCACATGTCCTAATAATTCGAAACCAGGTGTTTTAATCAGAAAACCAGGTGTTTTAATCAGTATATGTTTACTTTGATATTGACCTTACATCCATTATGATAAGCAGAGTAAAGGGTGTTTACTTTTGCCATACTCGGCCTACTGTGATAATCAGTTTCATATGTGATCATTAGTGCACATGCTTGACCTGCATAACTTTCAACTGAAACTTAAATTTACATTCTACATTTCAATTATTCTGCGATGGTGATGACAGCATGCGGACAGCGGCCATTGGCGGATGCTCCAGGAGGGTCACGTGTTGTTGGAGGGCGCAATGCACCTTTGGGTGCATGGCCTTGGCAGGTCAGCGTGCAGATGAGGTCCTGGCACCTCTGTGGCGGGACCATCCTCAACAGCCTCTGGGTGCTCACCGCTGCACACTGCTTCACTATCGTTCCGTGAGTCATCTATATAACCAACAAGAAATAAATCACATGAATAACCTATATTACATCTACATAGGCTACCCAGCCATCACCATGCCTAATCATACATACCCAGCCATCACCATGCCTAATCATACATACCCAGCCATCACCATGCCTAATCATACATACCCAGCCATCACCATGCCTAATCATACATACCCAGCCATCACCATGCCTAATCATACATACCCAGCCATCACCATGCCTAATCATACATACCCAGCCATCACCATGCCTAATCATACATGCCCAGCCATCACCATGCCTAATCATACATACCCAGCCATCACCATGCCTAATCATACATACCCAGCCATCACCATGCCTAATCATACATACCCAGCCATCACCATGCCTAATCATACATACCCAGCCATCACCATGCCTAATCATACATACCCAGCCATCACCATGCCTAATCATACATACCCAGCCATCACCATGCCTAATCATACATGCCCAGCCATCACCATGCCTAATCATACATGCAAAAAGATAAAGCCAAACAGGTAGAATCCCTTGAGATACATAATTGAAAGTGTCACTTATAAAAAATATTTTCTTCAATTGCTTATAGGCTTAATAAGACAAAATGATTTAACTTAGAAATGAAATTGCAGTGACAGATACATACTTTCGTATCCTTCAGTAATGCATTTTTCCTTCTAGTCAGTAAACAATGGAAAAAGCTGCTGATACTCTTCTGCTCAAAATAATAATTTCTGTTGTTTAACGCCCCAACTGCTTTTGCTGTGCCCAGACCCCATAGGAGGTCCAGTCTGCGCGTGGTGGCAGGACTCAACGTGCTAACAGAACCAGGGCAGTACTCCCAGCGCCGCTATGTTGTGGAGGTCAGAGCCCATGAGAAGTTCCACCACCCCAGCTACTCCAACGACATAGCTCTTCTGCGTCTCAGCTCTCCACTGGAGTACACAGACTTTGTCCAGCCTGTCTGTACAGTGGAAGACGAGATGGAGGAGTTCAACTTAAACCTCAACCAGTGTTTCATCAGTGGTTGGGGCAGCACTTCTTTCAAAGGTTTGTGTGGGATCTATTAGGAAATGACAATACAATATGGTACAATACAACCATTATTAATCCAACTGTAACATCGGAAACTGGCCTCCTGCTCTGCTCTCAACCCCCCGTATAACACAAACACATCCATTTGAGAGGAGGTTCAGCCACAGTGCAGCACCCCTGAATGAAGATAAGTTTAGGTGTTAAAAGCCTTAGCCCGGGTACCAGTTTGTTTGTGCCATTGTGATTGCACAAACATTTCTGGGACCAGGCTATAAGGGTATAACAGTGCTGAATGTTGAATTTAGCAGTAGATGAATACAGCATGTTAATTAATTTATTTTTATTTCACCTTTATTTAACCAGGTAGGCCAGTTGAGAACAAGTTCTCAATTACAGTACAATTGTGACCTGGCCAAGATAAAGCAAAGCAGTATGACACAAACAACACAGTTACATATAGGATAACACAATAGAAAAATCTATACAGTGTGTGCAAATGTAGTAAGAATAGGGAGGTACGGCAATAAATTGGCCATAGTGGAAAAAGGAATGCTTGTTGCGAAATAGGAAACTGATTCTAGATTTAATTTTGGACTGGACATGCTTAGTGTGAGTCTGGAAGGAGAGTTTACAGTCTAACCAGACAACTAGGTATTTGTAGTTGTCCACATATTCTAAGTCAGAAAAGGTCCAGAGTAGTGATGCTAGACGGGCGAGCGGGTGTGGGCAGCAATCGGTTGAAGAGCAGGCATTTTGTTTTACTTGTAGTTGGAGGCCACTGAAGGAGTATTGTATGGCTTTGAAGCTCGTCTGGAGGTCCGTTAGCACAGTGTCCAATGAAGGCCCAGAATTATACAGAATGGCGTCATCTGCGTAGAGGTGGATCCGAGAATCACCAGCAGCAAGAGCGACATCAATGATGTATACAGTCATTTGAGAAACCAAGGCTGTTGAGTTTGCCGATAAGAATGCAGTGATTGACAGAGTCGAAAGCCTTGGCCAGGTCGACGAAGACGGCTGCACAGTATTGTCTTTTATCAATGGCGGTTATGATATCTTTTAGGACCTTGAGTGTGGCTGAGGTGCACCCATGACCTGCTCGGAAACCAGATTGCATAGCGTAGAAGGTACGGTGGGATTCGAAAAGGTCGGTGATCTGTTTGTTGACTTGGCTTTCGAAGACCTTAGAAAGGCAGGGTAGGATAGATATAGGTCTGTAACAATTTGGGTCTAGAGTGTCTCCTCCTTTGAAGAGAGGGATGAACGCGGCAGCTTTCCAATCTTTAGGGATCTCAGACGATACGAAAGAGAGGTTTAACAGGCTAGCAATAGGGGTTGCAACAATTGCTGCAGGTAATTTTAGAAAGGGTCCAGATTATCTAGCCCGGCTGATTTGTAGGGGTCCAGATTTTGCAGCTCTTTCAGAACATCAGCTATCTGGATTTAGGTGAAGGAGAAATGGGGAGGCTTGGGCAAGTTGCTGTGGGGGGTGCAGAGCTGTTGACCGGGGTAGGGATAGCCAGGTGGAAAGCATGGCCAGCCGTAGAAAAATGCTTATTGAAATTATTGTAGATTTATCAGTGGTGACAGTGTTTCCTAGCCTCAGTGCAGTGGGCAGCTGGGAGGTGCTCTTATTCTCAATGGACTTTAGTGTCCCAGAATTTTTTGGAGTTAGAGCTACAGGATGCAAATTTCTGCTTGAAAAATCTAGTCTTTGCTTTCCTAACTGCGTGTGTCTATTTGTTCGTAACTTCCCTGAAAAGTTGCATATCGTGGGGGCTATTCGATGCTAATGCAGTACGCCACAGGATGTTTTTGTGCTGGTCAAGGGCAAACAAGTCTGGAGTGAACCAAGTGCTATATCTGTTCTTCGTTCTACATTTTTTGAACGGGACATGCTTATTTAAGATGGTGAGAAAAGCACTTTTGAAGAATAACCAGGCATCCTCTACTGATGGAATGAGGTAACTTTCCAGAATACCTGGGCCAGGTTGATTAGAAAGGCCTGCTGCTGAAGTGTTTTAGGGAGCGTTTGACAGTAATGAGGGGTGGTCGTTTGACCGCGGAGCCATTACGGACGCAGGCAATGAGGCAGTGATCACCGAGATCCTGGTTGAAGACAGCAGAGGTGTATTTAGAGGGCAGGTTGGTCAGGAGGATATCTATGAGGATACCCGTGTTTACGGATTCAGGGTTGTACCTGGTAGGGTCCTTGATCATTTCTGTAAGATTGAGGGCATCTAGCTTAGATTGTAGGAAGGCTGGGGTGTTAAGCATATCCCAGTTTATGTCACCTAACACTACAAACTCTGAAGATAAATGTGGGGCAATTAATTCACATGTAGTGTTCAGGGCACACATGTGGTGGTCAGGGCACACCTAAGGGCTGAGGGGGCTCTGTAACAAGCGGTAACAATGAGAGAGTTATTTCTGGAAAGGTGGATTTTTAAAAGTAGATGCTCGAACTGTTTGAGCAGATAGCAGGATAACATGACAGAACTCTGCAGTATATTGCAACAACACCACTTTGGAAGTTCTATCTTGGCAGAAAATTTTGTAGTTGGGGATGGAATTTTAGGTGGCCTTCCTAAGCCAGGATTCAGACACGGCTAGGACATCAGGGTAGGTGAAGTGTGCTAAAGCAGTGAATAAAACAAACTTAGGTATGAGGCTTCTGATGTTAACATGCATGAAACCAAGGCTTTTACGGTTACAGAAGTCAACAAATGATAGTGCCTGGGGAATAGGAGTGGAACTGGGGGCTACAGGGCCTGGGTTAACCTCCACTTCACCAGATGAACAGTGAAGGAGTAGGATAAGGGTACGGCTAAAGGATATAAGAACTGGTCGTCTTGTGCGTTGGGACAGAGATTAAAAGGAGCAGATTTATGGGCGTGGTAGAATAGATTCAAGGCATAATGTACCGACAATGGTATGGTAAGTTGCGAGTACAGTGACGATGAGAGAGGTCTTGTCTCTGGAGGCACCAGTTAAGCCAATTGAGGTCTCCGCATGTGTGTGGGGTTGGACAAAAGAGCTATCTAAGGTATTTTGAGCGGGGCTGAGGACTCTACAGTGAAATAAAACAGTAAGAACTAGCCAAGACAGTAGTAGACAAGGCATATTGACATTAGAGAGGCATAAAGCAAACAAAGGTGTTGATCAGAAGAGCTAAGACAACGGGTAAATGGCGATGAAAGGTCAGTTTGGTACATACAGGACCTGAGTTTAAGGCTGGGGCCCGACAGGTAAACAAAATTAGGTATCGTGTTATTGAAACAGTCCAGGGGGCATCAACTGTGTAGCAGAGTGATCATAGGGTCAAAAGAGCAACAATAGGTGAGTCAGGGTGTCGTTTGGTAGTCACTACTACGCTAGGCGAGCAGAGGACACAGAGTTCATAAAAGCTAGCGGGCCTGGGCTAGTAGATGGTTCTTCGGCGACATCGTAACATAATAGCCCGTTGAGACCACATCGGGCAATCACGTCGGCAGTCCAGTCGTGATGGATCAGCGGGGCTCCTTGTCGACAAAGAGTCCAGGCCAATTGGCAAAGGAGGTATTGTAGACCTAGAATTAGCTGGTATATGGGCCTAGCTCGAGGCTAGCTGGTGCTTTCTTCGGGACAGATGCATTAGCTAACAGTAGCCACTTGTTTGCAGCTAGCTAGCTGCGATGATCCGGTGTAATGATCCAGAGCGCCAGGAATCTGGTGATGTGGTAGATAGAAGCAGTCAAATATGCTCTGGGTTGATATCGCTCTTTGCAGACAGGCAGGTGTTGTCTGAGCTAAGGCTGGCTGGCTGATGACCGAGAAAAAAGTGAATACCGCTATCCGTGGCTAACAAAGACTAGTAGCTAGTTAGCTGGCTAGCTCCTGATAGAAGTTCCACGTCCAGGAATAAAAATAGCAGATCCGTACCACATTGGTTGAGGTGGGTTGCAGGAAAGTATATTTAGTTCGTAGATAGAAAGTGAGATTAAGATGTATTCGAAAAAGACTATTGCTATTTACACAGGATAAAACGCAGGGTAAGACAAAGACAAACACAAACATCTTACTGCTACGCCATCTTGGAACAATGTGTGTCTGGTATCTCTTTAGGAAAGCCAATGGACACACTGCAAGAAGCTGAGGTGGAGCTGTTTGAGCGAAATACTTGTAACCGGATCGACTGGTACAACGGTTACATCAAGAATGGCATGATCTGTGCTGGCTTTGAGACCGGGGGGGTTGACACATGTCAGGTGAGGTGGCCATTATGTCTGTGTCCAAAATGGCACTCAATTCCCTTTATACTGCACTACTTTTGACCAGAGCACATGGAAAATAGGGTCCCATTGAATAAAATTGTGTTCGCCATGATAATACCATAAACATACTCTGTTTTCACTGCATGAAGGGAGACAGTGGAGGTCCACTCCAGTGCTTCAGTGAGGATCAGGAAAAATTCTACATTGTTGGCGTGACAAGTTTTGGGGATGCCTGCGGATTGCCTAAAAGACCCGGAGTGTATACTATGGCCAGCAAGTACTCAGCCTGGCTGAAGACAACTCAGTCAAGATCCCTGTCAGCCGTCTGTCAGCTAGATAACCGTTTCATCTTAGTCCTGTCCAGTGTAGTTTCTAGACTTATCTGAATGAGGTGAACTGCTGAATCTAGTCCAGTGTTTGACATAAACTACGCTCTCATGGATGGTCATTACATTTTGATGACTTTACATTGTCAATAGTTCTGTCACTTCTCAGGAGTAGCCTAAATAAACCATATTATTCAAAGGCTCTGTAGGCTATATGGGTCATTTCAACAATTTAATGATTGTTGAAGGATAAACCTGTGAAATGCCAAAAGGCTATTGTTTCCACTGTCTTACTTTATCATAGTAGCCCAATAAAACAGTAGCTAGGCCTTAAGGAACATGAAATTAAATGTTGTAGCATACTAATAATTTATTGAGAGAATTCTATTATATTCCTTAGGACTACTATCCTACTTATATTGGCAAGATTTTGATCTCACAGGTTGGTAAAAATGTCAAGTTCAACCACTGAGCAGAGGTGCCGCTCTTGTGATTGGTCCCAAAAACATGATCCATTAATTATATAATATATATATAATGTAATTAATGGATTATGTTTTAAATGCAACGTAAATGTGTACATTTTCCTGTTTCACAAATATATTGTTCAAAAAAGTCTGTTCAGTTACTTACTACCGTCGTGTCTTTGGCTATGCCGGATTAAGTGATATGACATGCTATTCTATACAATCCTGTAATTAATATTACTTGATTGAGCTAATCATGTAAATGTAATTAACTAGAAAGTTGGGGCACCGAGCTGTTATCTTCCGAAAAAACTCTTAAAGACCTAGTAATATTTTACATCAATAGCAGTCAATATTACTCGTCACCTTATTTCAGTCTCATCTGAAAGTTGTCAATTCTTGGTTATCTTCACGAACCCTGGCTAACAAGTTGAATCAGCAATACAAAAGTGGGATTAATTATATATTTACTAAATACCAAACTAATCAAACAGAATTACATATACACAGAATGAATCATACCTTAAATACAATGTCATAAAGGAAAACATCCCTAGCAGACGCAACAGATAAGACAGCTGGTTACACAAAGGAAAATGGGTTGGGTTTGAGTGAAAGAGTGGGAAGACTGAGGAAAAAGGGAGAAGCTGTGCTATCGTAAATACAATATCTTATGCATTATAAATTACCGCCCATTTGGAAAAGGAAAATGCAATAAATATTTACTCTGAGCTGCGCTTCAATAGGTTGGTGGTAGATGGAAGGCCGTGTTGCCCAACAGAGTCCTTTGAAGAGTGTCTCTGGTGGTAAACGGGAAACATTGTAGTGTCGTCTTTGGGTGGTAGGCGGGATACTCTGTCTGTCCTTTCCTAGCCCACGTTTTTAGCTGCTGTTGCTAACTCAATGGCTAGAATGTCTCACTTCTTTAGTGAATAAGAGTTCAAAGTTCATACCATTCACAACCAAAGCTCACGCTGAGGTTGGCTTAGTTCTGTAGTTGACATGTTAGTCCTTTTTAACGTATGGACCGTCGTCCTCCGAACAGGAGGTTACATTTTCGTCAAGGGCTTATATAGTGTAGGGAGAAGGGTGTGTTTTCATAGTTTTATAACCCATGTGTCTTCACAGGGGCGGGCCACTGATGGAGCAGGGCCCTAACCTTATGAAAACCCAAATCTCTCATGGAAGCTAAAATTACATTTAATCTTTTCACCAATAATTTTATATTCAAACATTTAAATTGCACAACAATTCCATGTGAATCTGATAACTATAATGTGTAGACTTTCCACTGTACCATTTATGTCATACTATCATTGATGAGAATGTTTCAGATGACAACCGAACTGACATCATATTCATTAAGTACCACCGCATATGTACAACTGGTTGGATTACCAAAATATGGTTAATTTCCCTCCACCTTCTGATGTTCCCAGAATCTCTATGTTAACCGAGGGGTTTTCAAATGTCACATCAGTAGGGTAGAGAGAGGAAAAAAGGGGGGAGAGGTATTTATGACTGTCATAAACCTACCTCCAGGCCAGCGTCATGACACTACTCTGCTCCTCACCCAGTGGGCATACGACCTGATAAAGATGTCTTTTACTTCTGGTCGAGACATCTTATAACCCGACATGTTTTTCATTATTTATTTTTGACGCCATGAAAAATACGTCTTATTTTGGTTGATATGTTTTTTGGTTGAAATCTGATTGAACTACTGATCAGTTATCTAAATACTACTTAATTAATAGACACCAATCTATATAAACATGTTCATAGTGTTTGTGGTTCATGCACCCATTGCATATAAGACACAAGAACCATTACAATGATTACAATTTGAGTAATGTCTTTTTCAACAGGGTTTGCATGATTCAGCTTAGCACACTTGGTAAACAACAGCAGGCAGAGCGCACCAAGTCGGGTTAGGGTGTCATGGCATGCTGTACCCAGTCAACACGCTGGGCTCTGGCATATTCCGTTTGAGATACAGGGGGCTCGGAATGGACTTGGGTGACTTCATGCGGGCTGAGAATTTCCAGAGTCTGGCAGAATCATATTACTCTGGGCTCCGGCTAATGGTAATCGGGCCGAATCCACTTCAGCTTATAAGTTCAATACATTTTTTGAGGAGTAAGGCCATTTAGGTTTTTATTACACTCAACATGCGTTCTTCTAAGATCCTCAAAGTTCTTTGAAGAATCTTAGGGTTCTTAGCACTGAAAATGGCTCCTAAAAGGTTCTTCGAAGAACCCCATAGGAGGTGGGGTTCATCGAGGAACCTTCTTAGTTGGGGGTTCTTGCAGGAACCTAACTGCCCAACTGGAACATTTGGATTTGAAAGGACAACCGGTGCAGGCACTTACCTTAACTGAAAAATGTAAAGATCTCAATTTAAGGTTTGTCCCTTGTATGATCTAAATTTCTATTGTTTTATGATAATATCATCTGTAATTTCATATGTGTGCCAATCTTTCTAAAACAGAAAATGGACACAATTTAATGGATATCAAGAGGTAAGAATATGTTGAAGGCTGGCTGTACTGCGTGCAGATGACTGAACAGCTCGCTTTTGACAAAATGATGTCTATTGGTATGTTATGCAGTTCGCATTTACCATCGTCCTCCCTTACCATTACAATAAATATCCCATATGTCATTATCAAAACAGGTTTTTTTCATTCACATTCAACACAAAAACCAAGCTATGAATTCTGTTGTGTGCATGTTATATTAATCATCTGTACAAGTACTATTTTTTTTGGACTTCACCCTCCCTACACCTCTGATGAATATAACAGGAAACCTGTCCGATCACAATGCACTGCAAATTCATTCTGGCTGTGGATACGGAGAACATCAACACATTAACATCAACACGTCAGAGGATATATCCATCGGGCTCTGCTGGGAGTTTACCTCATTTAGATGTTATTATTCTGCTTTGCTACTAAAATCATAAACACTGAGAACTAAAACATTGTGTTATTGTTATGTTTATTGTTATCATTATTAATAATAGGAGACGGGGGGACGGGGGGGGGTAGTTAAAAAATGAACCCCATAAGTTTCTTTGAGGATACATTAAAAGGGTTATTTGAAGAACTTATAGGGGTTCCCCCCACAGTTTAACTATGAAGAACCCCTAAAGGATAGTCCAGGGACCTTTTCATTTTAGAGTGTAAAGCAGCGATTTGTTGGGGAGAAAAACGTCAAGGAACGTTTTGCTAGATAGCTCGTTTTAGTTAGCTAACATTAGCTCTCTGGCTAATCCTCCAATGACATGGTACGTTTACCTGTTATAGCTAGCTAACGTTTTGACATTTTGATACTATCTGTTTAGTTAATGTTTAGTTAATGTGTGTGTGTGTTCTCTCTGTCTCTGTGTGAGAGACAGGGAGAGATGATCACAATAGCTTTAGATAGCTAGCATGACAACGTTGACATGGCGTGTGACGGAGAGAGATAATGATAATAACTTATAATAACTTATAGAAAATATTCTCATCATGTCAACATTGTGCCATGCTAGCTTTGTGTGTGTGTGGTTGATTAATACAAATACAGGAAACATTGATTGTGTGTGTGAGACATTGTTAGCAAGCCTAGTTCTTGAAACGTGTACGCCCCAATATGAATGTGAAGTTCTTCTTGATTCATCAAGGATCCTTGAATTTTTGTGTGTTTTGTATTTGACAATATGATACATTTTGTATATCACTGCTCCCCCTCAACACTCATTCTGAAGTTACACTTCTCAACAGCCTTTTTCAATTATTATTATTTTTTAAAATCAGGAATCTTCTTGCTTGGATGGAGGAGAGAACAAAGCGAAGTAGTACAGTATTTATCCAGCCTGCTGACTAAGAAATGTAAATAGCCGAGGTTTTGCTGTCCATCTCTCTCTATATATCTCAGTTTGTCTGCCTGACTGACATATTTCTGAGGGGAACGATAGTCAGTGTACTTGCTAGGCTAAGTCTAACTTAGTGAAGACCTTAGGTAATGGTTAATCATGATTTGTTTCTGTCTTTACAGTTCCTGAAACGTCAATGACCTGGTGCATGGCCTCTAAACCCACTCAGTAACCAGTGATCTATTCTGCTACATACCGGGGAATGGAGAGAGCAGAACCACCCCTCAAATACATAGTCATTAACGGTAAGTTCTGTGTGCGAAATGTCACTTTTTTCTCTTTGATACTCTGATCTTCAATGTGTATTGATTCCTACTAACCGGCTCGGTAAGAGCTTGGTTTGTACTAGCTATGCTGATGATCATTAATGTTTGTTTTTCTCTGCATCAGGTCTCACTGAGACTGGATTCCCCATGAGACATCCTATTCAGTTGACCATGCTTGCCTGGTCGTAGTGTAAGTAGATTCAATTGAAATAGCACCGCTTCTAATAATATATTTTAACTCGCCTTTTTTTTCAGGTGCAAAACACATGTGTCCTGATTCAACAGACACCTCCACTTTCTCTCTTACTCATTCTCCCTGTCGCTCTGACAGAGCTCATTCTCCCTGTCGCTCACTCAAACTCACACAGATGCGCAGTTGCAGAGAAGAGATTTGCCAATTACACCCCCGCTAACAAAAAAAATCACTGTTCGGCACTAAATGTAATTTTTATTCAGACATTTGGAACAACACAAATAAATAATCATAACATTTAAAACTGTATAAATATAAAAGTATATACAAAAATATCAAAAGAAGTAACAAAGATACATTACCCATCCCCCAACACTGTCAACCAAGAGTCAAGACTAAACCAATTCACCTCGGTGGTGTGCAGACTGGTTTATATTATTCTTAACGATTTCACACAAACCAGAAAAAAATGCAACAATGTCTGAAACTTTATATTCACAGTATTATGAATGAATTGTGGTTTATTTGGTAGTATTTCGTAGTGTGACTGATTTTACTAATTGCATTGGTACTGTACAAAGGTGCGCTATTTGATAGATTTTTTTTAGGCTGGCCCGTGCCACCCCCGGCAAGATGCTGCCCTGGGCGGCTGCCTATATCGCCTATACCTAAATCCGCCACTGGTTGCAGGAATGATATAACAGACACCATAACTTTGGAAAAATATGATATTTTGTCTCTTTGCACATACTTACATTTTTGCATCCCCCAATTGAGGAAAGCTTGGCAATCTCTGTACAGGACAATGTCCTCAGGATTATGGAACGGTGTGTTTAGAAACAGTATTAGGTAAAGAAAAACTTTACCATTTAGAGATCAGTAAAAAAAAATGATATTATCCAACTACTGTCTACTTTTGATATCCTCTTTCTTAATTTCTTTTAGATTTATGACCAATGAATTAATGTCCTAATATGAAGGGACATATGAACAAATATGCCTTTGCTACCACTCGTGTGTGCTCCATTGTAATTGGTAAGTAAATGTGAGCAGTTGAGACATTTGACATAGACAACGAGACATTTTTGTAGATTATGAGTGTTAAAGATATTTTACTGTGTGTTACTGTTGTCTTATCCTGCATGACCACATTGTGCCAATTGTTAATTTATTTTCTTCTCTTTTTATGCTTACAGTAAGTGTCATGAAATGGCAGAAAACTGAGGATATCGATTTGCTTTCTACGCTATAACTGACCCACATTTCTTCAGCTAGTACCAAGGAAATACTTTTAACGTAATTTTCTAGTTTTCTTTTCAAATCTCAAATTGATAAAGATGTAATGCGCTAAGGCCTCCCGAGTGGTGCAGCGGTCGACGACACTGCATCTCAGTGCTGAGGAGACACTACAGCCTTGGGTCTAAGCACTGCATCTCAGTGCTGAGGGGACACTACAGCCTCGGGTCTAAGGCACTGTATCTCAGTGCTGAGGAGACACTACCGCCTCGGGTCTAAGGCACTGCATCTCAGTGCTGAGGAGACACTACAGCCTCGGGTCTAAGGCACTGCATCTCAGTGCTGAGGAGACACTACAGCCTCGGGTCTAAGGCACTGCATCTCAGTGCTGAGGAGACACTACAGCCTCGGGTCTAAGGCACTGTATCTCAGTGCTGAGGCGACACTACAGCCTCGGGTCTAAGCACTGCATCTCAGTGCTGAGGAGACACTACAGCCTCGGGTCTAAGGCACTGCATCTCAGTGCTGAGGAGACACTACAGCCTCGGGTCTAAGGCACTGCATCTCAGTGCTGAGGAGACACTACAGCCTCGGGTCTAAGGCACTGTATCTCAGTGCTGAGGCGACACTACAGCCTCGGGTCTAAGCACTGCATCTCAGTGCTGAGGAGACACTACAGCCTCGGGTCTAAGGCACTGCAACTCAGTGCTGAGGCGACACTACAGCCTTGGGTCTAAGGCACTGCATCTCAGTGCTGAGGCGACACTACAGCCTCGGGTCTAAGGCACTGCATCTCAGTGCTGAGGCGACACTGCCGCCTCGGGTCTAACGCACTGCATCTCAGTGCTGAGGAGACACTACAGCCTCGGCATCTAAGACACTGCATCTCAGTGCTGAGGCGACACTACAGCCTCGTGGTCTAATGTGGTCTACTACAGCCTCGTGGTCTAATGTGGTCTACAGCCTCGGGTCTAAGGCACTGCATCTCAGTGCTGAGGCGACACTACAGCCTCGGGTTTATCCTAGGCTGTGTCACAGCCAGCCGTGACCGGGAGAATCACAGGGCGGCTCACAATTGGCCCAGCGTCGTCCGGATTAGGGGAGGGTTTGAGCCGGCCGGGATTTCCTTGTGTCATTGTGCTCTAGCGACTCTTTGTGGTGGCCGGGGGCCTGCAAGCTGACTTCGGTTGTCAGTTGGACGGTGTTTCCGCCGACACATTGGTGCGGCTGACTTCCGGGTTAAGCGAGCAGTGTGTCAAGAAGCAGTGCGGCTTGGCAGGCTCTTGTTTCAGAGGACACATGGCTCTCGATCTGAGAGAAGATTGTAACTACCAATTGGATGTCACGAAATTGGGGAGAAAATTGGGGATAAAAAAAAGAGAATGCGCTGATACTCTTCACTGCAGATCTGACCCATCACACCACTCTTCAAGAGGACCACTACACTCCTGATCGCCTTCTGTGCTCAGAGGTCCTTGATGAGGATCTACCTCATCACACCAATCGTATTAATACTAATCTGGTGGTATGGTGGTCAGTAAAAAGATGGGGGAAAAATCAGTACTTTTTCAACCAGTGTGCGACCAGAATATGACATCATAAAAATAAGTTCAATATCTTTTCCACCAGGTTTGGAACCCAGCAGCGGCAGCTCCACCTCTGTGGGAGCACAAGCCGTGCGAACATTGCTTGGATTGTGTTGCCAGATATTTGCTATGAGGGGAACTGCCCCTTTTAAAAAAGTTCATCCAAGTGTTTCTTGCACAGAGATTGAGATCCTCTGTCCAGCTTTCATCACTCAAACTATCCTGTCTGATTTATCTATAGTTATGCACATGTGGAAATGGGATTTATTTAGGCTACAATTATAAACTGATTTGTTTGAGCCCTGAATGCTGATTGGTTGAAAGCCATGGTATATCAGCTGTGTACCAAAAACATACTTTCTGCTGTTCTAATTAAGTTGGTACCCAGTTTATAATAGCAATAAGGCACCTCAGGGGTTTGTGGTATATGGCCAATATACCACAGCGAAGGGCTGTTCTTTGTGGTATATTGAGTGGCTGCTGCCAACATACTGACTCAACTCCAGCCACTTTAATAATGGAAATGGATGGAAATTGATGTAAAAAATGTATCACTAGCCACTTTAAACAATGCAACTTAATAATGTTTACATGCCCTAAAAACACTTGTAAAATCACTTATTCCACAACTGTACGATAGCACAGGCTTCAGTGCGGGAGAAGTCCAGAAAGCTACTGCAGTTTGCCCTACCACTGACTGCTGGACATCAAGGGTAACCACTTCTTACATGGCGGTTACATGTCACTTCATTGAAGATTTTTTTTAAATGTCTATTTATGTCTATATTTTATGTCTATTTTTTATGTCTAACTGTTGAGAGTAGCCAGAGAATGGCAAGTAGATGGAAAGTGGTGTGTTGTGTTAGCGACAATGCAGCTAAAATAACCAAAGCCATGAAATTGTTCAAATGGATCCATCATCCATGTCTTGCCCACACAATCAACCTGATTGTAAGAGATGCTCTGAAGGTGATAGAGCCCACTGTGGACAAAGTGAAAGCAGCTGTGGAATATTTCCACAGGAGCACAGTAGGTGCTGAAACACTAAAGTCTACACAATGCCAGATGGGGATGCCTGAGCTGAGGCCTAAACAAGACTACACTACAAGGTGGAATTCAACATGTTATATGTTGAAGAGGTTTCTTGAGTCAAAGGATGCCATGTAGTATCATGGAGTATCATCTCTACCCTGGCCATTGTCAATGCATCTGTTGATGCTCTGACCCAGGAGGAATGGGAGGTGGTGGAGGAGGTGTGCAGAGTCCTGTTGATGCTCTGACCCAGGAGGAATGGGAGGTGGTGGAGGAGGTGTGCAGAGTCCTGGAACCCTTTGAGCAGGTCACTGTGGAGAGGTACAGTAAGCAGTTATTACTACATCATTATTTAATCCAGTGTTATATATGTATATGAGCAGTAGATGAGAATGTAGTATCAGTGGACAAAATATGAACCTGAACTAATAAGTTACTGTTTCTCTTTTCAGCTATGTGACAGCCTCAAAAATGATACTCCTGTGTAAGGGTCTGCAGCGAATCACAGCCAGCCGCCAGGGAAAAGCAAACGTAACCACAGGACATGTGACAGAGTTGATGGACACCCTATGTTCATCAATGGACAGAAATGGAATATAATCACATGCTATCAGAAACCGCTGCGCTTGACACCAGGTTTAAGAAGTTAGCCTTCAGTGATGCCAGAGCGATTGATGAGGCTCTTCAAAGAATAACCTCAGCAGCAGGGAGGGACAGCCCTGGCAGTTAGCTGGCTCAGGAAACAGGAAGAGGGATCAGATGGAGCAGAAGCACCAGCAATAGTGCCACAAACGTCTGCTGTTTGACGAGAGAGCAACTGGGGATGCAGCATGAAGGAATCCCTCAGCCGATGCCATAATGGAGGTCCAGTCCTATTTGGGGGAGCCCCTCCAAAGATCTGCAGATCCTCTGAGCTGGTGGAAGAACAAGGCCTCTGTCTACCCTCGGCTTACTAAAGTCAGGACAGGGAGTCTCTGCATAGTGGCCACATCCATTCCCTCTGAGAGGGTCTTCTTGAAAACGGGACAAATAATTACTGAGAGAAGAAAGCTCATCAGCCCCTCGAAAGTGAGGCAGCTTGCATTTCTGAATCTCTCATAAAAGCTAAATGTGGTCAGCATTGCTGTGTGCTACTGGTTATAACATGGCAATAAAGAAGAGAGCGAAAAAAGGGACCAGTTTAATGTTTTAAGTGGGATGCTGCAGTTTTGCACATTATTTATTTTTCTTTGATATGTGCAATATTCTATTATTATGTTGTTCAGCTTGTATTTGTTTTGAATTGTTACATATATATGCACTTTGTTTATATAGATTAAAACGTTATACTTTAAATGCACATGTTTAATAGCATTATTTTTCATAATAAACCAATGCATTTTTAAATACATTGTGGTTAAAGTAGTGTGATTTCATTTAATCATTTAATTAGAATTGTTTTAACACCAGTCAATATCAAACTATCGCAAACTGTTTGACTTGAAAAAATCCACAATTTTTTTTTTTTAAAGATCCGTTTGGGAGCCAAATGAGCCGGCTCTTTTTGGTGAGCTGAGCCGAACGACCCGGCTCACTGAAAAGATCCGGAAGCCCATCACTAAACGGCAACCATCTCGCGACCCGGGTATTCAGTCAATCAGCGGCCGCCGCTACCACTGAGGCTAACACATTAATATTCGTGGTTCAAATTTTCTGGGATTTAGCTACATGTGCATAAAATATGTTTAACAATATATATATATATGTTGCAATGACACCGTTTGGTTGGCCTGCATATAAGCATATTTTAAGGCAGCCTCCACTGCAAAGTGGACTGGACGTTACGATGGGGGTGCATGCGTAAATTCACTCTGGAGTTCTAGAGGGAACTCTCAGAGTGTGCTCTGGGCGTTCGTAAATTAATACATTATTCTGCGCTTTTCCCCACTCAGACGAGAGTGCTCTGAAATCGGAGTGAATTAACGAACGCGCCCATTGTGTATGACGAGTTGAGTTCACCAATCATGGTGCTCTGTTGTGTGGCGCGCACTCAACGATCAATGTTGGGAGTGCGTCATCAAATGTAACAGTTTTTGACCGTTTGAATAAAGGCTTCTCGTACCAGTTTGTCAATGTAGCTAGCTAGCTAATTAGCGAACGCCTGGTCGAGCCGTATAGCTAGCAACATCTGGCTAACGTACTTTGCTAAGATGAACTCCTGTGCCAAATTGTTCATTTTGATAGCCATCGCAGGAGTTTGTGTTATCTTGTATTTGGCCACTTTGGAGGAACATGATACAACAGACCGTGAGTTGCTAGCACAGTGTTTAGTAAACAAACATTCCTTGGTTGATATACCTGTATTATACTCGGTGTATTATATACAGTTGAAGTCGGAAGTTTACATACACTTATGTTGGAGTCATTAAAACTCGTTTTTCAACAAACTATAGTTTTGGCAAGTCGGTTAGGACATCTACTTTGTGCATAACACAAATAATTTTTCCAACAATTGTTTACAGACAGATTATTTCACTTATAATTCACTGTATCACAATTCCAATGGGTCAGAAGTTTATATACATACACTGCCTTTAAGTTGACTGTGCCTTTAAACAGCTTGGAAAACTAGAAAACTAGAAAATGGTGTCATGGCTTTAGAAGCTTCTGAAAGGCTAATGGACATAATTTGAGTCAATTGGAGGTGTACCTGTGGATGTATTTCAAGGCCTACCTTCAAACTCAGTGCCTCCTTGCTTGACATGTTAAAATCAAAAGAAATCAGCCAAGACCTCAGAAAAAAATGTAGACCTCCACAAGTCTGGTTCATCCTTGCGAGCAATTTCCAAACACCTAAAGGTACCACGTTCATCTGTACAAACAATAGTACGCAAGTATAAACACCATGGGACCACACAGCCATCATACCGCTCAGGAAGGGGACGCATTCTGTCTTCTAGGGATGAGCGTAGTAGAGGTCGACCGATTAGGATTTTTCAATGCCGATACCGATTATTGGAGGACCAAAAAAGCAGATACCGATTAATCGGCCAATTTAAAAAATATATATAGATATTTTTTAATGCATTTGTAATAATGACAATTACAACAACACTTATTTTAACTTAATATAATACATCAATACAATCTATTTAGCCTCAAGTAAATAATGAAACATGTTCAATTTGATTTAAATAATGCAAAAACAAAGTGTTGGAGAAGAAAGTAAAAGTGCAATATGTGCTTTGTAAGAAAGCTAACGTTTCAGTTCCTTCCTCAGAACATGAGAACATATAAAAGCAACCTTCGTCTCTCCCTAGCCAGTACAGGAGTTGTAGCTATGATACAAGATAGTAACTACTAATAATTGGATACCACGAAATTGGGGAGAAAAAGGGGTAAAAAAAAGATGTTTTAGGTTGTAGTAATTATAGGACTATTGGATGTTCTTATAGTCACTTTAGTATTGCCAGTGTAACAGTATAGCTTCCGTCCCTCTCCTCGCTTCTCCCTGAGTTCGAACCAGCAACACAATGACAACAGCCACCACATTGAAGCAGGGTTACCCATGCAGAGCAAGGGAAACAACCACCCCAAGGCTCAGAGCGAGTGAAGTTCGAAACGCTATAAGCGTGCGCTAACTAGCCAGACATTTCACTTCGGTTACACCATCTCGGGAGTTGATAGGCTTGAATCATAAACAGCGAAATGCTTGACGCACAACGAAGAGCTGCTGGCAAAACGCACGAGAGTGCTGTTTGAATGAATGTTTACGCGCCTGCGTCTGCCTAGCACCGCTCATACAAGTACTTAGATACTTGTATGCTTGTATGCTCAGTCAGATTATATGCAACGCAGGACACGCTAGATAATATCTAGTAATATCATCAACCATGTGTACTTAACTAGTGATTATTATTATGACTAGTGATTATGATTGATTACAAGATAAGTTTAATGCTAGCTAGCAACTTACCTTGGCTTACTGCATTTGCGTAACAGGCAGTCTCCTTGTGGAGTGCAACGAGAGAGAGACAGGTCATTATTGCGTTGGACTAGTTAACTGTAAGGTTGCAAGATTGGATCCCCCGAGCTGACAAGGTGAAAATCTGTCGTTCTGCCCCTGAACGAGGCAGTTAACCCACCGTTTCTAGGCCGTCATTGAAAATAAGAATGTGTTCTTAACTGACTTGCCAAGTGAAATAAAGATTAAATAAAGGTGTAAAAAAAATACAGATTTCCGATTGTTATGAAAACCGGAAATCGGCCCTAATTAATCGGCCATTCCGATTAATCGGTCGACCTCTAGAACGTACTTTTGTGTGAAAAGTGCAGAACAACGGACCTTATGAAGATGCTGGAGGAAACAGGTACAAAAGTATCTATATCCACAGTAAAACTAGTCCTATATCGACATAACCTGAAAGGCCGCTCAGCAAGGAAGAAGCCACTGCTCCAAAACGGCCATAAAAACGCCAGACTATGGTTTGCAACTGCACATGGGGACAAAGATCGTACTTTTTGCAGAAATGTCCTCTGGTCTGATGAAACAAAAATAGAACTGTTTGGCCATAATGACCATCGTTATGTTTGGAGGAAAAGGAGGGACGCTTGCAAGCCGAAGAACACCATCTCAACCTTGAAGCACGGGGGTGGCAGTATCATGTTGTGAGGGTGCTTTGCTGCAGGAGGGACTGGTGCACTTCACAAAATAGATGGCATCATGATGCAGGAAAATAATATGTACATATTGAAGCAATATCTCAAAACATCAGTCAGGAAGTTAAAGCTTGGTCATTTGCGGTCTTCCAAATGGACAAAGACCCCAAGCATACTTCCAAAGTTGTGGTAAAATGGCTTAAGGACAAGAAATTCAAGGTATTGGAGTGGCCATGACAAAGCACTTACCTCAATCCCATAGAAAATTAGTGGGCAGAACTGAAAAAGTGTGTGCGAGCAAGGAGGCCTACAAACCTGACTCAGTTACACCAGCTCTGTCAGGAGGAATCGGCCAAAATTCACCCAACTTATTGTGGGATGCTTATTGTGGAAGGCGACCCGAAATGTTTGACCCAAGTGAAACAATTTAAAGGCAATGCTACCAGATACTAATTGAGTGTATGTAAACTTCTGACCCACTGGGAATGTGATGAAAGAAATAAAAGCTGAAATATCACTCTCTCTACTATTATTCTGACATTTCACATTCTTAAAATAAGGTGATGATCCTAACTGACCTAAGACAGGTAGTTTTTACTAGGATTAAATGTCAGGAATTGTGAAAAACTGAGTTTAAATGTATTTGGCTAAGGTGTATGTAAACTTCCGACTTCAACTGCATTCACTCTTAAACACCTGTATTATTTAATGCCTATACAAACTAAATCATGATTCAATACAATGTTTTAGCCTATTCAAAATATGCTGATGATATGCCTCTAGTTGGCCTTCAGCTTGAGGGGCTAGACGTTGATGATCTCGGACCACGATGCACATATTAATGACTGAAATCACGTAGATGACAGGGTGCCCTTCAGTCTTGTTAATGCTGATGATGAATGTCTTTCTCTTCATGATGATCATGGTTTTAGACCAATGATGCAACACATAGGAACTTATAACTGCAGTAGTACAATAACACTTTTGTACTTTGATCTGGAGAATGATCTGCTCATGATGGGGTATTAATCCTGTTTTTAGTGTGGTGAAGCCAAAGACAAATTTCCACAATGCGTGGACATTTTTCTAAATCTATAAGGGACTCAGATAAACTGACGTAGCTAGCCTAATCCTAATTCTGCTCCATTACTGGTATTTATGTTTTTGTTGCCATAAACAGTCTTAATCAAGAAATAACTTGATCATGGATTGTCAGTTAAGTTACATGCTGACCAGACCGGAAACGTCGTGTGCGCGAGCGTCGCAAAATAAACGTAGAAATACATGTTATTCAATTATTGCACACACACTGCTCGCGTGCGCCAACGAGCGTCTGCGATGCCAAGGGCTAAAATAGAACTCCTTTCTATTTCTGACGCAGATCGGGCTGAAAGTCCTGCCGCTCCCATCCCCTCATTGGTTTATAGAAGCAGGTACCCACGTGCCATCTCCTCATTGGTTATACCCACGTGGGTGATTGAAAGACCAACTGTTTTGCCAGTAGTCGTGGTAATACTATGAAAGTTTTGACGCGATCACCATATAAATTCAAAGATGAAAAAGCCTGGAAGGAGAGATGACTAGAAAAGATTTGGTTAACCGTTTTGTGTGTGGATTAATTTGTCGGAGTAGAGGACCTTGTGCAGTTCAGGTAAAATAACTCAATGTTTATGTCCCAGGACAAATTAGCTAGCAATAGCAAGCTAACTAGCTAAATTTCCATACATGTTTAATGCTTTTCGACCTGTCCCAAAATGAATGTAATTGGTTCAGTTTGTTTTGCTATTTTAACCTGCGTGTCGTGATCGTGTTTGGTGTAGGGGGACAAAATACATTTATGCACGATAGCGCACACTCGCAGCTGGTTTGGGTTCTGTGTAAGGCCTACTTCTGTGGTAACATTTCCCCAGCCCCATCAGCTTTATGTACCAGGTATTCATGTCTTCAAATGGTGTGGCTGGCCATTAGGCTGAAGCACAAACTCAGGATTGTGGTTCTTGTCTTCGTATTTAGTGAATTGTGGAATGAGACCAGAGAGACCATCAACGATGATGCCATTTGACTATGATGATTATGGTGGTGGTCGGTTCGTTGGTGGCACTCCAATTGACCCTAGTATTTGGCCGTGGCAAGTCTCCATCATGCACCGTCCGACCGCAGCAGATCCTTTTCATCATCACTGTGGAGGAGCCATCATCAGCCAGGACTGGATACTGACAGCTGCCGTATGTGTTCATGCACCACAGCATCGGTATATACCACAGCATATATTAAGTCTACCGTTTAGCTACTTTAGCAGTTGTCTTTTTCCAAAAAATTTCTTTGCCCTTTTTGTTGCAGCCTTTCAAGCAACCTTATAGTCAAAGCTGGGACCACGGATACAAACCACAATGACGCGAACACACAGGAAGTACAAATTGAGAGGATAGTCCCGCACAAACTTTTTAATCCTATCACACTGAGATACAACATTGCACTTCTGAAGTTGAAACCCCCCCTTGTATTCAACACCTTTGTGGATGAAATTTGCATCCCAGATAATTCCAATGTTGAAGAACATCAGTATGGTATCTGCCACATCACAGGCTATGCAGGGCCCAATGGTAAGTCTTACAACAAAATAACATGGTTTACATCGTCAAAGTATAGCTGGCCATATAGCCTACTGTAGGGGGTTTGAAATGGTCAGAAATGATGGTCATGGGAAGAGCAGGTGTCCTTAATGTTTTGTATACTCAGTGTATTAAAAACAAAAATATAACGTATAAGCCTTTAACACAAATTACGGTTAACCTATTTGCTCTTCGACAGCAAACACCAGCATTTTACAAGAAGCAGAAGTGAAGAAAATTGGCAATCCCAGGTGTAACATGCCTACCTGGTGGAACTACAAAGTGGCTAGGGACATGTTTTGTATGTCTCATCCCAGTGGCATGGGTGGTCCTGATGGTTGTGAGGTAAACAGAGGCCGATACAACCTGTTACATTCAGACAAGAGATGTGTCCCCAATGGCACCCCTTTTGACCAGAGCCCTGGGGTGCCATTTGGGACACAAACATGTCCTACATTTTGTTTAATCTCTGACATTTTAGATAACATGTTAGTTAGGCAAAAATATAAAGTGTTCTTTTATTTCAGCTCTTGAAACATCTCAGAAATGTCCCATACGCACAAAAAGATATCAAATGTTGTGCACACATTTGTTTACATCCCTGTTAGTGAGCATTTCTTTAGCCAAGATAAATCAATCCACCTGACAGGTGTGGTATATCAAGAAGCTGATAACACAACATGATCATTATATAGGTGCACATTGTGCTGGGGACAAAAGACAACTCTAAAATGTCCAGTTTTTGTCACACAAAGCAATGCTACATATGTCTCAAGTTGAGAGACTGTGCTATTGGCATGCTGATGGCAGGAATGTCCACCAGAGCTGTTGCCAGATAATTGCATTTTTATTTCTATACCACAAGCCGCCTCCATCGTTTTAAAGAATTTACACATGTCAACGTTGTGAACAAAGTGCCCCATGGGGGCAGTTGTGTTCTGGTATGAGCAGGCATAAGCTATGGACAACAAACAAAATTGCATTTTATTGATGGCAAATTGAATGCACAGAGATACCGTGACGAGATCCTGAGGCCATTGTCGTGCCATTCATCCACCGCCATAACTTCATGTTTTCAGCATGATAATGCACAGCCCTATGCAACAAGGATCTGTACACAATTCCTGGAAGCTGAAAATGTCCCAGTTCTTCCATAGCCTGCATAATCACCGGACATGATTCCCATTGAGCATGTTTGGGATGCTCTGGATCGATGTCTACAACAGTGTTCCAGTTCCTGCCAATATTCAGCAACTTTGCAGAACCATTGAAGAGTAGGACAGTATTCCACAGGCCACAATCAACAGCCTGATCAACTCTATGCAAAGTGGATGTCACGCTGCCCGAGGCAAATGGTGGTCACACCAGATACTGACTGGATTTCTGATCCACGCCCCTACCTTATTTTTAAAGGTACAGAATCTGTGACCAACAGATGCATATCAGTATTCCCAGTCATGTGAAATCTATAGATTAGGTCCTCATTTATTTCAATTGATTTATTTCGTTATATGAACTGTAACCCAGTAAAATCTTTGAAATTGTTCGATTTATATTTCTGTTCATTTATGTTGTAAAAATCCATGTTATGATAATGAATATTCTTCTAAGAAAATCACCTCCCGAAAGAACATGAATCCCAAAGTCACAAAGTAGTTATGTTAAGTTTAAATGTTTGCTTATCGCTTGTTTTTCCTCAGATGAATCTTGGGGGCCCTGTAAGCTGCTTCATGCCTGCAAACAACCGCTACTACATCTATGGGGTGCGGGTGTATACCCAAGACTGTGGTGTGCCTCGGCGGCCCAACATTTACCTCAAAGTGAGCAAGCATTTCTACTGGATTCAAAGAGAAGTTGGGGACAGCGCCCCCCCCATCCTTGCACCAATTCACAGTCGTTCTTTGGCCATGTGCTTTTTGCTTTCCAGCTTAGCTAAGGTGGTGATTTGACAGTTTCCACACCAGTTACATGTGACATTTTATTTATTAATTTAATTTGAGAGCAGTCTAAATATTTTTAACTAAACATATGATACTATAAATAAAAAGTATGGAGGAAAGGATTTGAGCGCTCAGACAACACAAATGAAGCTGACACCCCCCCCACAGGGGCAGGGAGCAGCACCAAAGACACCAGTCTTGGAGGGGTGGGGTGAATAGTAGAGACAGTCAAAAGTTTGCCATGCAACACCAAGGTAGATGCTACTGTACGTAATGACTTTTTTGTTGATGCAGACTTTTTTGTTGATGCAAATGTTGTGAAAAGCTGAAGTTAAGCCAAGAGATCTAGAAAACACTAGGACATTCAGCTGAGAAAGATTCCATTTTCCTCTGTAATAATGTGGTAACGCACAATATTTTCATCCATCTCTTTTCATTAGTCTCCGCCACAGCATCTTTTTTCAACACTTTTAGGAATTAGCGACTGAGCAGCCCAACCACAAATGACAGAAATGGGTGGGCTGTTGATGTTCAAAATGAAGTGACTGTCAGGTCGTAACACCAATCAGACATCAAGTGGGAGAGGCTGTAGCGGGAACCAGCGGCTGTGAAAAGAGACTAGTGGCTTTACAGATCACAGAGCAGAGACATGCTGACAAAAGCAGATTTTTATTGTTTCATTTTGCTAAACCAAATAGAAAACAAATGATTCCCATTGACAACATGACAGAACGTTGGTCAAATAGGACACGTTTGCCTCTGAGTTGGAACTCATTGCATCACTGACAATATTGAGAAGATCTTGTACAGCATTTATGCATAGTGAGCAGCCTTGAGGTATATATATTTTGGGCCCTTGATGTTTACAAATAACATTAATCATCCGAAATATATTGTTTTATCACTACACAAGTACAGTACATTGTGCTTACAATAGACTAAAAGCTTAACATCCTTTATTGTTTTCAGGTTTACCGCAATTGGCACAGTGTTTATTACAAAATACATGGAAATATTGGCAATCCTGATCATTTCTCCTAGCCTGGTCCTATACCGGTTTGTGCTTTTGCCAATTGGAGCTGGCACATTCGTACAAACAGGCTGGAACTCAAGCTAGGTTTTTCCATGGATAGAATCTTGAAAAACTTTCCCCTTATTTCCAGTTTTGGATAGCACCAATGTGTCTAATGAATGTATGGCAGGACAACATGTTGTCACACCCATAGAATTAGATTGAGTAGAACGGGCTTGGAACCGCTCACACCATGAAGATGAGTGGAACGGGCTTGGAACCGCTCACACCATGAAGATGAGTAGAACGGGCTTGGAACCGCTCACACCATGAAGATGAGTAGAACGGGCTTGGAACCGCTCACACCATGAAGATGAGTGGAACGGGCTTGGAACCGCTCACACCATGAAGATGAGTGGAACGGGCTTGGAACCGCTCACACCATGAAGATGAGTGGAACGGGCTTGGAACCGCTCACACCATGAAGATTGAGTGGTAAATTCCTTCTAGTTCTATGGTCACACCACTATAAGATAAGATGATGATTTAAACATGCAAAGGTGGAATGATACAGTAGCAGCTTGGCAAGAAAGCCAAATACCACAGAATAGTCCCAAAAACATTTTTTATGAATCATTAAATGTAACTTTACTCTAAGGATGGACTTAAGTTACAATGTTTGTCATTCAAGTAGTTTTAACAACTTCCTAAATCAAACAGGTTTTTGTTTTGCCACAGTGTTGTGTAGGGTAGTTGAAATCTTGCATGAAAAACATTACAATCATTTAAATAATGAATTTCTCATTTGGATGGATGGAATAAAATTTGAAAGTTTGATGCTAGGATGGATCCTTGGGATGTCCTGCTAGAGTCAACCCCTAAAAATGACATTACAGTGAATGACATAAAATAAGCCAATCAACAAAAAAGAAACTGGCATTTTGGAACAAAAATATTGTTCAATATTTTGATGTTCATTTAATTAAAAAGGGAAATTTTAAAAAATGTCCACAAGGAAAGGCAAACGATGTCACCATTTAAACCATACGATCACACACACCAGTAATAATGATATGGAAAAGTGCAAATTGTTACCACCTGCCAAATCATATGATGTGCTTCCTTTAATTTTGAAATGTGTTAGCCTACGTTTAAGTCTGTGATGCAGACATTTGCTGTCAAGTATGAAAGATCAGTCAAGTTTTATGAACAAAGAATAAGTTCATAATTTCAATGTACAGTTATACAGTTTTTGACCTCTAAAATATACCCTATGCGGTCAACATCTTACCCTTCACAATCCCTTTTCTAGTCATAATACAATCAGAAGAATGAAATTAAAACCTTTGACAAATAATAACAGTAAAAGTATTACAAGTTACACGGGTTTTATAAGGCAAGAATTTGTCCTCATCTTATACCCACTGCCAACTGAGTTTGGTAATTCACGTCCTTGATTTATGAAGATGTCACGTTTCATGATGGCACAAAACAAAGGGAAAGGGGATACCGAGTCAGTTGTACAACTGAAATGTGTCTTCCACATTTAAAGGCACAGCAGTCTTCCGACATCCCAGATGTAGCCTCATGTGAAGTTAGTCAGAGATATAGATGCTCCAGAATCAACAAACAAGCCTAGCAATTGACAAGCCACGGACCCCAAGGCTTTGCCATCTGAAAGCCTGTGACAGAGGCCAGCAGCTGACTGACTGATACTTATTCAAGCTAAGATAGTGATTCAGCAGAGGAGCCTCCATGATATCAGGTCAGCCAGAAAGTTAATCAGAAGTTTATTGTTCCATATTACCAGTATTTTGTGCTTGCTAGATATTTAAATAATGACGATAAATATGTACAGCAGTTTAGTCGTATGTACAGACATACATATAACCCTGACCCCATAAAACAGCAGTTAAAACAGAAGTCCATTTTATTTACATGATCGATGAGAGAACTCTCATGGAACGATTCCTGCTCATACATCAAGACCTTAAAATATTGTCCCCCAAAAATAAACACGGTCTGTTTTGTTGTGCGAGTCTGCTGCTGGTATGTTTATGTTGCACATCTGTTTCATTCCATACCAATGACAAGTGTGTTTTAAAAGTGGATTCTTCTAGGATGTCTAAAAGCGTTTAACATAGCAGTAAAGTGTAAAAAAAGAAAACGAGGTCTATGGGACAGACACGTAAGATGACTGGTCAATTCCAGCTCTGCAGTAAGTACAGCTAATGAGGTGCAGGCGTTTGAGTCAGTGGGCTGTACTTACTGCTGCTATTGTATTGTTTGTGATATTGTTTAGTTCTTCTGCATTTCTTGATGAAAAATGGAAGTGGGTAGAGGTCAGAGTCTCCCAACGACAATCCAAGGGACATATAGACTGCGTCTCAAATAGCACCCTATTCCCTATTTAGTGAACTACTTTTGACCAAGGCCCATAGGGTAGTACACTATATAGGGAATAGGTTGCCATTTGAGATGTACAATATGCATGGTCCCAGGTCTTTCCAACTCCTTTGGTCATTGTCTGATGAGGAGTTGATCTGCATAAAGAGATCTGGGACTAGGCTAGGAGAGATTATGGAAGGACAAGGAAAGGTTAAAGTGCATGGGGGAAGTTTCCAGCTCGTCATGTTGACTCCACAGTCCTATCCTGACCAACATGACGGACTGTGGACCACTCAGGAGAGAGCAGGGTACAGGCTGAACCAGGGAATGGATCGAGATGAGAAACACACCTCTGTATTTTCTTCTAGAAAACAAGATTCACAATAATACTGTCTGGGGATAAAATCATGGTTAGGAGCAGTCGGGGAGAGACAGTGGATGAGGGTATTGGCAAACATCTACTTGATAGGTGGACCCAAGTCTCAATCAAAAAGGAGAAACCAATCATCTTCCTACTCTGTCAGTGGGAGGCAGGGAGTGGTTGGAAAAGCACCAGTAAGAAGCAGCAAAACCCCATGCAGACAGACATGCTCTAACTTCACTCCCACCCACAGCCTTAATAAACAGTCTCTGTTTCATAGAGAGGAGACTCTGGCCGAGAGAAAAAGAACGCTGGGGCAGGAATTACTGTAACATGATGGCTAAACCAAGTCCAAGCCCATCCACCAATGCTACTCCTGCCCTGTCCTGCCAATCTGTCCCACTGCCAGATGAGTGAGTGTGTGAGGTCCATTCTTGGGAGAAGCAGTCCACCCCCCAGCCCCCTCTCTGTGTCTAGCGCCTCCCTCTCAGAGCCTCTATACTTTAGCCTCTACCCTAGTGGACCCCCATAGCCAGCCTCCACTCCAGTGGACCCCCATAGCCAGCCTCCACTCCAGTGGACCCCCATAGCCAGCCTTCACCCCAGTGTGAATGGGGCCTGGGCCCTCCTCACATGTTATAGGCCACGTAGATGGGGTCCAGCTGGTCGGCCAGGAATGAGTCCCGGAGGTGCATCCTCTGCTTCTCTCCCCGTGAGTTGATGGGGATGACCCCCGGGTCAACAACAACCACCACACCCACAATCAGGTGGTGCTCCTCCAGAACCACGTTGGTCACCAGAGGCACCAAGTCCAGGGCCTCCTGCTCTGACCCGGCCAGCTCTGCCACTACTACCAGGAGGTTGGTCCACGTGAACACAGCACTGTGGAGAGAGACAGCCACCCATCAAGTTAACATTCAGGGGTACACAGCAGATATAGAGAATGACCGGCACCAACAGTCAGTCACTCATCAAGTTCAACATTCAACTGGTTCAGTGGGGTAGAGCACGGTGCTGTGTACCCTTCCCGTTCTTTCTCAACACCAAGGAAACCAAACATGTGGGTTTATACTAGATACAGTATATGTCAAACACAGTTCTGGTACAGACCACAAAACAGTCGCATCAGGTTACAATACACCTAGTGAAGCATGCATGTACTGTGTGTGTCTGAGCAGACAACAGTATCTCACCTCTCAGCGATGCTGCGGTGTGCCCGGGACACAGAGGTCTCGATGTCGATGGGGTGGTAGCGAAGCCCCCTGAGCTCCAACGTCTCATCCAGCTGGCCCACCACAAACAGAGCGTCATGACGATCTGAAGGGAAGTCAGGCAGATTGATCAGGACTGAAAATACATTTGTCATCAACACAGACCGCTTAGAAACCCAACACCCATGGTGCTGCTTTTACCTCAATATCAAATAATTTCTGGGTAACAAATCAAAGTACCTTCAATTAAGTACCTTCATGTGATTGCTTTCAATTAAAATGGTTAAACAAAAATAGCTTCATAGTAAAGAGCAATTTTGCTAGGACTGTCTGGGAGGGGGCTGAGTGGGAGGGAAAAACTGAAAACTAACTGTTATTGGCAGACAGGTTTGGAACTCTTTCTTATTGGTCTATTAACCAATTTACCACCTAGTGATGTCACCAGGCAGGTCAAAGCTCCATCCCACCAAACCAGGCTGAAATTTCAGGCAATATTTTCAAACAGCTCTTACACTAAAAGGGTATTATCATAATTATCACAGTATTATTTCAACCTCATCCACTGCACCTACCTGGTGTATGTGACAATAAAATAAAATACATTTACAAAAAACAGAAAAATAACATTTTTGACTGCAATAGGCCTTTAAAAAGGCACAATCAAATCAAAATGTATGTGTCACATGCTCCAAATACAACAGGTACCTTACAGTGAAATGCTTACTTACAAGCCCTTAGCCAACAATGCAGTTTTAAGAAAATACCACCAAAAAATAATAATTAAAGAGCAGCAGTAAAATAACAATAGCGAGGGGGTACCGGTACAGAGTCAATGTGCGGGGGCACCGGTGTCAAGGTATGTACATGTAGGTAGAGTTATTAAAATGACTATGCATAGATAATAACAGTTGCGTAGAAGGGGAGCAATGCAAATAGTCTGAGTAGCCATTTCATTAGAATTTCAGCAGTCTTATGGCTTGGGGGTAGATGCCTCTTGGACCTAGACCTGGCGCTCCAGTACTGCTTGCTGTGTGGTAGCAGAGAGAACAGTCTACGACTAGGGCGGCTGGAGTCTTTGACAATGTTTAGTGCCTTCCTCTGACACAGCCTGATATAGAGGTCCTGGATGGCAGGAAGCTTGGCCCCGGTGACTGGGCCGTACGCACTACCCTCTACCCTTGCGGTCGGAGGCCGAGCAGTTGCCATACCAGGCAGTGATGCAACCCGTCAGGATGCTCTCGATGGTGCAGCTGTTAAACCTTTTGAGGATCTGAGGACATTAATAGGTTTTGTTGTTCCCTCTTCACGACTGTCTTGGTGTGCTTGGACCATGTTAGTTTATTGGTGAGGTAGACACCAAGGAACTTAAAGCTCTCAAGCTGCTCCACTACAGCCCTGTCGATGAGAATGGTGGCGTGCTCGGTCCTCTTTATCCTGTAGTCCACAATCATCTCCTTTGTCTTGATCACGTTGAGGGAGAGGTTGTTGTCCTGGCACCACACAGCCTATAGGGAAGAGGTCAGAGACCTGGCCGTCTCGTTGTTGTCGTGGATCAGGCATAACACTGTTGTCATTGGCAAACTTAATGATGGTGTTGGAGTCGTGCCAGGCCGTGCAGTCATTAGTGAACAGGGAGCACAGGAGGGGACTGAGCATGCACCTGTGGGGGGGGCTGTGTTGAGGATCAGCGTGGCGGATGTGTTACCTACCCTTTCCTTCTGGGAGCAGCCCGTCAGGAAGTCCAGGATCCAGTTGCAGAGGGAGGTGTTTAGTCCCAGGGTTCTTAGCTTAGTGATGAGCTTTGAGGGCACTATTGTGTTGAACGATGAGCTGTAGTCAATGAATAGCAATTCTCACATCGATGTTCCTTTAGTCCCAGTGTGAAAAGGCAGTGTGGAGTGCAATAGAGATTGCATCATCTGTGGATCTGTTGGGGTGGTCTTGCAAATTGGAGTGGGTCTAGGGTTTCTGGGATGATGGTGTTGATGTGAGCCATGACCAGCCTTTCATGGCTACAGATGTGAGTGTTACGGGTCGGTAGTAATTTAGGCAGGTTATCTTACGTGTTCTTGGGCACAGGGACTATGGTGGTCTGTTTGAAACATGTTGGTATTACAGACTCAGACAGGGAGAGGTTGAAAATGTCAGTGAAGACACTTGCCAGTTGGTCACTCAGAGTACACGTCCTGGTAACCCGTCTGGCGCTGTGGCCTTGTGAATGTTGACCTGTTTAAAGGTCTTACTCACAACGGCTGCGGAAAGCGTGATCACAGTCATCCGGTACAGCTGATGCTGTCATGCAGTGTTCCAGTGTAACTTGCCTGGAAGGGAGCATAGAAGTTATTTAGCTTATGTGGTAGGTTTGAGTCACTGGGCAGCTCGTGGTTGTGCTTGCCTTTGTAGTCTGTAATAGTTTGCAAGCCCTGCCACATCCGACGAGCGTAGTATGATTCGATCTTAGTTCTGTATTGATGTTTTGCCTGTTTGATGGTTCGTCTGAGGGCATTGCGGGATTTCTTATAAGCTTCCGGGTTAGAGTCCCGCTCCTTGAAAGCAGCAGCTCTACACTTTATCTCAGTGCAACTTTTGCCTGTAATCCATGGCTTTTGGTTGGGGAATGTAGGTACAGTCATTGGGGACGACGTCATCGATGCACTTATTGATGAAGCCAGTGACTGATGTGGTGTACTCCTCAATGCCATCGGAAAGAATCCCGGAACATATTCCAGTCTGTGATAGCAAAACAGTCCTATAGTTTAGCATAGACCAAACTACCCCCTTTCAACCTGCATAAATTACATTTGGTGAGATGATCTTAAAACAGAATGAACATGCCGTGTACAACTGAACAAGTCTTCAGATTGATTTGGTGTAGCAACTAGTGGGGGGTGAGAATGGCCACACCCCAAGAATGATATGACTTGGGAGAGTCCATAACATGCTAAATGCTAGGATGGTTACATTAGAAGGGTCTCTAACCTCCGGTGGACCCCAGTAGCTCTGTCCTCTTGACAAAGCCCAGGTATCCCGTCCTGGCCCACAGGGTGTGGGGCTCCCCGAAGCTCAGCCTCGTGTTGAAGTGGTCCGCCTGCAAGCTCTCCTCTCCATAGATGGTGTAGTAGCCACTGGAACTGTGGGGACTCTGAACCCAGATCTAAACAGAGAGTGAGAGGGCTTCATCATCCTCTACATCTTGGATGGGAAACAGGTGGCCCCCTCCTTTTCAAGGCCATCTGATCAATTCCACACAAAAAACACACACACATATATAGATAAAGATATATATATAGATAAAGATACACACACACACACACACACACACACACACACACACACAGTTGAAGTCGTTACTTCAGCCAAATACATTTAAACAATTACGTTTTTCACAATTCCAGACATTTAATCCTAGTAAACATTCCCTGTTTTATGTCAGTCAGGATCACCACTTTATTTTAAGAATGTGAAATGTCAGAATAATAGTAGAGAGAATGATTTATTTCAGCTTTTATTTCTTTCATCACATTCCCAGTGGGTCAGAAGTTTACATACACTCAATTAGTATTTAGTAGCATTTCCTTTAAATTGTTTCACTTGGGTCAAACATTTCGGGAAGCCTTCTACAAGCTTCCCACAATAAGTTGGGTGCATTTTGGCCCATTACTCCTGACAGAGCTGGTGTAACTGAGTCAGGTTTGTAGGCCTTCTTGCTCGCACACGCATTTCTGTTCTGCCCACACATTTTCTCTAGGATTTAGGTCAGGGCTTTGTGATGGCCACTCCAATACCTTGACTTTGTTGCCCTTAAGCCATTTTGCCACAACTTTGGAAGTATGCTTGGGGTCATTGTCCATTTGGAAGACCCATTTGTGACCAAGCTTTAAGTTCCTGACTGATGTCTTGAGATGTTGTTTCAATATATCCACATAATTCTCCTGCCTCATGATGCCATCTATTTTGTCAAGTGCACCAGTCCCTCCTGCAGCAAAGCACCCCCACAACATGATGTTTACACGCCTGTGCTTCACGGTTGGGATGGTTTTCTTCAGCTTGCAAGCCTCCCCTTTTTCCTCCAAACATAACGATGGTGATTATGGCCAAACAGTTCTATTTTTGTTTCATCATACCAGAGGACATTTCTCCAAAAGTACAATCTTTGTCCCCATGTGCAGCTGCAAACCGTAGTCTGGCTTTTTATGGCGGTTTTGGAGCAGTGGCTTCTTCCTTGCCGAGCGGCCTTTCAGGATATATCGATATAGGACTCGTTTTACTGTGGGTATAGATACTTTTGTACCTGTTTCCTTCAGCATCTTCATAAGATCCGTTGCTGTTGTTCTGGGATTGATTTGCACTTTTTGCAGCAAAGTACGTTCATCTCTAGGATACAGAAAGCGTCTCCTTACTGAGCAGTATGACGGCTGCGTGGTCCCATGGTGTTTATACTTGCGTACTATTGTTTGTACAGATGAACGTGGCACCTTCAGCCGTTTGGAAATTGCTCCCAAGGATGAACCAGACTTGTGGAGGTAAACCATTTTTTTCAGGTCTTGGCTGATTTCTTTTGATTTTCCCATGATGTCAAGCAAAGAGGCACTGAGTTTGAAGGTAGGCCTTGAAATACATCCACATGTACACCTCCAATTGACTCAGATTATGTAAATTAGCCTATGACATCATTTTCTGGAATTTTCCAAGCTGTTTAAAGGCACAGTCAACTTAGTGTACGTAAACTTCTGACCCACTGGAATTGTGATACATTGAGTTAAGTGAAATAATCTGTCTAAACAATTGTTGGAAAAATTACTTGTGTTATGCACAAAGTAGATGTCCTAACCGACTTGCCAAAAATATAGTTTGTTAACAAGAAATGGTTGAAAAACTAGTTTTAATGACTCCAACCTAAGTGTATGTAAACTTCCGACTTCAACTGTATATATATTTATTTATAAAAATAATAAAATCAGAACTTAGCCGGGGTCTCAATTTACTGTTGAGAATTAGGATAGTAGAATACACCAGGTACAATTTCAAAATGTGTTTGTGAATCAGCAGTTTTTCTCTTATGTCAGTGACGGTCAATTAACCCAAGTTCACTAACATCACTAACACTGGTTTGTGTTAAGAACTGCAACGCTGCTGGATATTTCACACTCAACAGTTTCCTGTGTGAATCAAGAATGGTCCACCACACAAAGGACATCCAGCCAACTTGACACAACTGTGGGAAGCATTGGAGTCAACATGAGCCAGCATCCCTGTGGAACGCTTTCAACACCGTGTAGAGTCCATGCGCCGACAAATTGAGGCTGTTCTGAGGGCAAATGTGTGTGTTAGGAAAGTGTTCCTAATGTTTAGTATACTCATTATATATAGTAACCAGGGGCTCTGCGCCCAGACCTGAAGAACAGAAGAGATGGTCATTATCCAGCGAGGTAAGATAGAAAAATAAGTGATAGTGAAAGAGAAATATATTGACTAGGTCGTAGTAGAGCAAGGTGATGGGGTTAAATTATTGTAGGAGAAGGAGAAGAAACTCTGAAGTCTTCGCTACAATACTCTCACAGCAAACCCCTTTCAACTTGACCATACACCCCCACCACCTGTTCCTCTGTGGTGTCTGCATACTCACCTCTCCTAGATGCGAGTCCCCCAACGGACCCCTGGTCTCTGGGTTCACGATGATCACCTTCACCCCTGGAAGAATCTGCAGACAGAGAGATCAGGCTTAGTAGACAACCCCATGGACACAAGAGGAAGTTTCATTGGAGAAGCAAGAGGTCAAAACACAGTCTAAAGGCGCCCACACACACAGGTTTGGTTTGCTCCCTGCAGAACTCTGCTAGGTGAAGCGACCGTCTGTGCTCTCATACTCCCTAAAGACCTTCGTTTCAAACACGAGAAAAAAGCAGCAACATCACTGTTGTTTATCCCTTTTCAGTCACCATGGCAACATAGACAGAAACACACCCTCAAAATAGTCAAAATTCATCTAAGATAAATCATGAAATCTGTCATTTTGACATTTTTGAAGAGGAGGTCCTAGCCACACAATTGTACATCTAATTGAGATGTTTTACTTCAGATACCGAACTTCAACTTGCCAACAATAAATGTGTGCACGAACAGCCAAGAAAACCCCAACAATAAATGTGTGCACGAACAGCCAAGAAAACCCCAACAATAAATGTGTGCACGAACAGCCAAGAAAACCCCAACAATAAATGTGTGCACGAACAGCCAAGAAAACCCCAACAATAAATGTGTGCACGAACAGCCAAGAAAACCCCAACAATAAATGTGTGCACGAACAGCCAAGAAAACCCCAACAATAAATGTGTGCACGAACAGCCAAGAAAAACCCCCCCACAAAAAACACCAAAACGTCACAAAAAACATGTAATCATAATATATGTGCAACCAGTTCAGACTGGGAAGCATACGGTAAAGGTTTAGTCATCTCAGTGCCATGTACTTACAGTGCCTGACTCCATGAGGGGAAGACTCTGTGGGGCTCCTCGCTCCACCAACCTCACCCTGGAAAACACAGACAGACAGACTCCATTCTCTGCAATGTATTATACATGACCATGTGACCTGACCAGGAAAACCCTGGGTAAAACCTTAGTGATGTCCACTAGCTATCCTCACCTGTCATGGCGGAGGGACTTCATGTCTACATAGACGGTGGAGGGATCGGGTCCAGCTGTACCCTGGCAGAGAAACAGAAAGGGAACTTTGTGATCTAAAAAGTCCAAATGAGTCACCATCATTGTTAAGATCCAGCTGGGTGTGCGCTGGGGCCCCCACCTGCAAGCAGATGGCTAGGTTGACCCTGGATCCAAACGCTGTGCTGACAGCACGGGGGGAGAGGCCCAGGTCTTTAAACAGCTTGGAGAAGGACTGGGTCAGTGCCAGCCGGGGACGCTCCTCTGCTATCACCACACAGCTCCTCACACACGACAGGTTCACACCCCGCGCCTACAGACACACAGGTTAATAATACACACAGGGTGGAAACTCCTAGACATTACACTTACCACCACCCTCTTCTGGTGTGTATACAGGATACAGTTGACAGATGTTAGATTCTGGAACCAACACCTAGCGATTGAGCGAGCGAGCTGTCTGTGTGTGTTCCTCACCTTGAGAGAGTCAGTCTGTGTGCCCAGGCCCTTGGTGCAGAGCTCCATGACAGAGTAGGAACAGAAGGTGTCTCTGATCTTGTACTGGCTCAGGGTGCTCAGCCACAGTGGTAAGGACAGCTCCAACTCCATAGGAGGGATCAGGATGGACTGGTGACCCGAGTACACACTACACACAATATTGGAACGTTCTCTAGTTATTACACAACGTAAAAAGCTGCTGTCATTTTTCTGCTCAACAGAGATCAGCCGCAGTGTCAACAACACTAGATCATAGAGTGACATAGGAGCGGCACAAGGATTATACAAAATGTATGTGAAATCATGGCAGCACAGCCGTGTGTCTCTTACCTGGAGAGGCACCACTGTACGAAGCCCAGGCCACAGTAGGGGTCCAGACAGATGGCTATTTGGCGTGAGGAGTAGAGCTCACACTGTAGCTTGATGGAGCGACACAGAGTACTGACCGCCGAGTGGGACATCTGACACACACACACACCACAAAGAGACAGAGAGACGAGAGAAAAAACAGAGACAAGAGAGAGAGAAACCAGAGAGAGAGAGAAACCAGATAAAGAAAGAGACCGAGATAAACAAGACGAGAGAAACCAGAGAGAGAAAGATAGATAAACAAGACGAGAGAAACCAGAGAGAGATAGAGAAACAAGACGAGAGAAACCAGAGAGAGAGAGAAACCAGAGAGAGAGAGAAACCAGATAAAGAAAGAGACCGAGATAAACAAGACGAGAGAAACCAGAGAGAGAAAGATAGATAAACAAGACGAGAAACCAGAGAGAGAGAGAGATAGAGAAACAAGACGAGAGAAACCAGAGAGAGAGAGAAACCAGATAAAGAATGAGACCGAGATAAACAAGACGAGAGAAACCAGAGAGAGAAAGATAGATAAACAAGACGAGAGAAACCAGAGAGAGAGAGAAACAAGACGAGAGAAACCAGAGAGAGAGAGAAACAAGACAGAGAGAAACCAGAGAGAGAGAGAGAAAAACAAGACGAGAGAAACCAGAGAGAGAGAGAAACAAGACGAGAGAAACCAGAGAGAGAGAGAAACAAGACGAGAGAAACCAGAGAGAGAGAGAAACCAAGAGAGAGAAACCAGAGAGAGAGAGAAACAAGACGAGAGAAACCAGAGAGAGAGAGAAACAAGACGAGAGAAACCAGAGAAACCAGAGAGAGAAACAAGAAACCAGAGAGAAAGAAACCAGAGAGAGAGAGAAAACAAGACGAGAGAAACCAGAGAGAGAGAGAAAACAAGACGAGAGAAACCAGAGAGAGAGAGAAACAAGACGAGAGAAACCAGAGAGAGAGAGAAACAAGAAACGAGAGAAACCAGAGAGAGAGAGAAAACAAGACGAGAGAAACCAGAGAGAGAGAGAAACAAGACGAGAGAAACCAGAGAGAGAGAGAAACAAGATGAGAGAAACCAGAGAGAGAGAGAGATAGAGAAACAAGACGAGAGAAACCAGAGAGATAGAGAAACAAGACGAGAGAAACCAGAGAGAGAAAGATAGATAAACAAGACGAGAGAAACCAGAGAGAGAGAGAAACAAGACGAGAGAGAGAGATAGAGAAACAAGACGAGAGAAACCAGAGAGATAGAGAAACAAGACGAGAGAAACCAGAGAGAGAAAGATAGATAAACAAGACGAGAGAAACCAGAGAGAGAGAGAAACAAGACGAGAGAAACCAGAGAGAGAGAGAAACAAGACGAGAGAAACCAGAGAGAGAGAGAAACAAGACGAGAGAAACCAGAGAGATAGAGAAACAAGACGAGAAACCAGAGAGAGAGAGAAACAAGACGAGAGAAACCAGAGAGAGAGAGAGATAGAGAAACAAGACGAGAGAAACCAGAGAGATAGAGAAACAAGACGAGAGAAACCAGAGAGAGAGAGAAACAAGACGAGAGAAACCAGAGAGAGAGAGAGAGAGAGAAACAAGACGAGAGAAACCAGAGAGAGAGAGAGATAGAGAAACAAGACGAGAGAAACCAGAGAGAGAGAAACCAGATAAAGAATGAGACCGAGATAAACAAGACGAGAGAAACCAGAGAGAGAGAGAAACAAGACGAGAGAAACCAGAGAGAGAGAGAAACAAGACGAGAGAAACCAGAGAGAGAGAGAAACAAGACGAGAGAAACCAGAGAGAGAGAGAAACAAGACGAGAGAAACCAGAGAGAGAGAGAAACAAGACGAGAGAAACCAGAGAGAGAGAGAAACAAGACGAGAGAAACCAGAGAGAGAGAGAAACAAGACGAGAGAAACCAGAGAGAGAGAGAGATAGAGAAACAAGACGAGAGAAACCAGAGAGAGAAAGATAGATAAACAAGACGAGAAACCAGAGAGAGAGAGAGATGGAGAAACAAGACAAGAGAAACCAGAGAGAGATAGAGAAACAAGACGAGAGAAACCAGAGAGAGAGAGAAACCAGATAAAGAATGAGACCGAGATAAACAAGACGAGAGAAACCAGAGAGAGAAAGATAGATAAACAAGACGAGAGAAACCAGAGAGAGAAAGATAGATAAACAAGACGAGAGAAACCAGAGAGAGAGAGAAACAAGACGAGAGAAACCAGAGAGAGAGAGAAACAAGACGAGAGAAACCAGAGAGAGAGAGAAACAAGACGAGAGAAACCAGAGAGAGAGAGAAACAAGACGAGAAACCAGAGAGAGAGAGAAACAAGACGAGAGAAACCAGAGAGAGAGAGAAACAAGACGAGAGAAACCAGAGAGAGAGAGAGAGAGAAACAAGACGAGAGAAACCAGAGAGAGAGAGAGATAGAGAAACAAGACGAGAGAAACCAGAGAGAGAGAGAGAGAGAGAGAAACAAGACGAGAGAAACCAGAGAGAGAGAGAGATAGAGAAACAAGACGAGAGAAACCAGAGAGAGAGAAACCAGATAAAGAATGAGACCGAGATAAACAAGACGAGAGAAACCAGAGAGAGAAAGATAGATAAACGAGACGAGAGAAACCAGAGAGAGAGAGAGAAACAAGACGAGGGAAACCAGAGAGAGAGAGATAGAGAAACAAGACGAGAGAAACCAGAGAGAGAGAGAGAAACAAGACGAGAGAAACCAGAGAGAGAGAGAAACAAGACGAGAGAAACCAGAGAGAGAGAGAAACAAGACGAGAGAAACCAGAGAGAGAGAGAGAGAGAAACAAGACGAGAGAAACCAGAGAGAGAGAGAGAGAGAAACAAGACGAGAGAAACCAGAGAGAGAGAGAGAGAGAAACAAGACGAGAGAAACCAGAGAGAGAGAGAGAGAAACAAGACGAGAGAAACCAGAGAGAGAGAGAGAGAGAGAAACAAGACGAGAGAAACCAGAGAGAGAGAGATAGAGAAACAAGACGAGAGAGAAAAAACATATACCTTTTAATATGCAAAAGAATGGCTGTGGGATCATTTCTCCTGAGATGGACATGCTACAATAGCGCCCTTACCTTGACCCCGGTCAGCATTCCTGTGGTGGACACACTGAAGTCCAGGTAGGCCAGCATCTCTGCTGTGGGGGGCTTGTAGAGCTGGGGGGGCCGCCTCCTGGGGAGGTCATCTAGAAAGGACACACAGCAAAGGTAAACACCCTATGTGGTTCTGGTCACTGTATAGTGTACACTACCCTATGTGGTTCTGGTCGCTGTATAGTGTACAATACCCTATGTGGTTCTGGTCCCTGTATAGTGTATACTACCCTATGTGGTTCTGGTCCCTGTATAGTGTACACTACCCTATGTGGTGCTGGTCCCTGTATAGAGTACACTACCCTATGTGGTGCTGGTCCCTGTATAGAGTACACTACCCTATGTGGTTCTGGTCCCTGTATAGTGTACACTACCCTATGTGGTTCTGGTCCCTGTATAGTGTACACTACCCTATGTGGTTCTGGTCCCTGTATAGTGTACACTACCCTATGTGGTTCTGGTCCCTGTATAGTGTACACTACCCTATGTGGTTCTGGTCCCTGTATAGTGTACACTACCCTATGTGGTTCTGGTCCCTGTATAGTGTACACTACCCTATGTGGTTCTGGTCCCTGGTCCCTTGTTCTGGTCCCCTATCATGTGAAAATAGCATGCCTTGGGAGTCATCTGGGATTTGCCACAGTACCTGTGTCTATGATAGTGGGCCAGGTCTTGACGTTGACGCTGGCAGCAGCCTCTCTGGACCGGAGGATCCTCATAAGGGGCTGGGTGGTTAGGATACAGGCAGCTTTACTCACCTGCAACACACACACACAGACAGGAATTTGAAGTTTTCATAGTACAAATACATGTTTGTATATATTGAGGCATAACATCTTTCATGAAGCGGTTATGTGAATATGTCTTCGTGGCTTTAGTTGACTCACGTCGATGATCATGCGGACAGTGGGCAGGGTAGCAGACAGGTTCTGGGGGTGAGGGGGCCGCACTGTTACAGGGATCAACCCAGCATACAGACAGCCATAGAAGGCAGCTATCAGATCAATGCCTGGTGTGAGAGAGAGGGAGGGAGGGAGTAAGAAGGGTGGGGAAGGGGACCCGAGAGAGAGGGAGAGAAGAGGGGAGGACTGTTAGAATAGTCAGTTAAATGCTACTGTTAAGGCAGAGATTGTATATGTGAGGATGGACAGTATCAGCAGCCTCGTGTGAAGTGTGCGTGTAGGTCATTCAACCCACCAGGGGGGTATAGCAGCACTACGTTGTCCCCAGTGTTGAGGCCTCCTCTCTCCATCAGGGCTGAGGTTATCTTCTCTGCTCTCTTGTGCAGCTGAACACACGTGGCTGTGCACACTGCTGCCCCCTGGAGGACAGAGGTGGTAAGAGACCCTGTACAGGTGCAATATACAGGAAGGCCTAGCAAGTGTGACCAACCAGGGTTCGAACCCTGGTTCTCTGCGCAACACAAGACTGTATTCGCCCACTCAGCTAAAGCCTAGGCCGTAGGCATTAGCTAGGGGAGCCAACACAACCTCCACAATCACATGTTAAAACGTATAAGAGCATAAGAAATGTGAGTAACAATGGGAACATCTCAAGAGGTGTGACCATCCAACCTTAGCGTTGAGCAGCACATACAGGACGTGGTCAGGGTCACTCTGGGCTCTCCACTGTAGCGCTTCAGACAGGAACTGGTGCTGAAAGAGGAGAGAGTGTGGGTCAGGATCTCTGAACTGGTGCTGAAAGAGGGGAGAGTGTGGGTCAGGACTCTGAACTGGTGCTGAAAGAGGGGAGAGTGTGGGTCAGGATCTCTGAACTGGTACTGAAAGAGGGGAGAGTGTGGGTCAGGACTCTGAACTGGTGCTGAAAGAGGGGAGAGTGTGGGTCAGGACTCTGAACTGGTGCTGAAAGAGGGGAGAGTGTGGGTCAGGACTCTGAACTGGTGCTGAAAGAGGGGAGAGTGTGGTTCAGGACTCTGAACTGTTGCTGAAAGAGGGGAGAGTGTGGGTCAGGATCTCTGAACTGGTGTTGAAAGAGGAAGCCACCATTAAGGAGAGAAGAGAACCAAAGACTAGTAGACAGAAACAGGACGGTTGTGGAGGGAGAACAAAAGCAGGCTTTAAGCACAGTAAAAACACACGTATTGTGAGGTTCCTGTGTGCTTCGCTGTGTGACTGCACAGCCCATTCCCTCATTCAACAGATGTACACTATTGATTTGCTCACGGTTACAGGGGTGCACACCATTGATCTGCTCACGGTTACAGGGGGGCACACCATTGATCTGCTCACGGTTACAGGGGGGCACACCATTGATCTGCTCACGGTTACAGGGGGGCACACCATTGATCTGCTCACGGTTACAGGGGGGCACACCATTGATCTGCTCACGGTTACAGGGGGGCACACCATTGATCTGCTCACGGTTACAGGGGGGCACACCATTGATCTGCTCACGGTTACAGGGGGGCACACCATTGATCTGCTCACGGTTACAGGGGGGCACACCATTGATCTGCTCACGGTTACAGAGGGGCACACCATTGATCTGCTCACGGTTACAGGGGGGCACACCATTGATCTGCTCACGGTTACAGGGGGGCACACCATTGATCTGCTCGCGGTTACAGTGATGCAGACATAATACACAGTCACTGTCAAGCAGCACATCTGAGAGAAGCAGCCTTACTGGGGCAGGTATGTCTCCTAAACTCTTACCATCACGGTGGGCCACATACAGAGCTACATCGCCAGAGAGAAAGTAGAGACAGAACAACACTTCTGTTATACGTTTGTCATTAGGACTACGGTAAATAAGATGTAGAGACAGAACAACACTTCTGCTATACGTTTGTCATTAGGACTACGGTAAATAAGATGGTGATTGTTGGTAAAGCAGCTGTGCTCCATTCCTGGTGTTGGTGAGTATTGAAGACAGACTGTAGAGCTGGTACTGTAGTGTTTGTTTTCACACAGTAGGGCTGACACCTTGCTGGCTCAGCCCAGTACAGCTTGGCTCAGTGGGGTCTTACCTTCCTGACCAGACCCTCTTCCTCCACCACGCCCAGCTCTCTGCCTGCAGCCTGGGACATCCTGTTTCCTGCTACCAGGTTGCCAACCATGATAGAGGCCGGGCCCACTCCAACTATAGTACGGAGAGGAGAGTTAGAGGTACACACCTACTACAGTGTCAAGTGTCACTGTGTCAGAGATATAGACAGTCATTATAGCCACACACACCTGGTTGTTTCTGCCGTGGTTTGGGCAGGTTGGTAACACAGGTGTGTGGACAGAGGAGGATGTTACAGGGGTGCAGGTTCCCCTCTAGGAAGTTCTGTTTGGTCTCAGAGATGTGGATCCCTCCCAGTGGTGTCTTGGGTAATGTGTTGGCTGGGACCAGTGCTAGGCAGTACAGACCCACCTGGTGGATACTGTCTATAGCCTGTCGAGGAAAACACATGATATACTGTTTATGTGATGCCAGTACTGTATGCACTGTTGTTCGGTGTGCTACCTATAACAGGGTAACGTGTTGGCTGGGACCAGGGCTGGGCAGTACTGACCCACCTGGTGGATACTGTCTATAGCCTATGGTAGACAGAACACACGTCATAGGGTCGGCTTACTGTTAAATCGGTGGCGTAAAGTACTTAAGTAATACTTTCAAGTATTTTTTACTTAAGTAGTTTTTGGGGTCTCTCTACTTTGACTACTTTTACTTTACTACATTCCTAAAGAAAATAATGTACTTTTTACTCAATACATTTTCCCTGACACACAAAAGTACTCGTTAAATTTTGACAGGAAAATTATCCAATTCACACAGTTATCAAGAGAAAATCCCTGGTTGTCCCTACTGCCTCTGATCTGGTGGACTCACTAAACACAAACGCTTTGTTTGTAAATGGTGTCTGAGTGTTGGAGTTTGCCCCTGGCTATCTGTCTGGTTTGCTTAATATAAGGAATTTGAAATGGTTTATACTTGTACCTTTGATATTTAAGTATATTTTAGCAATTCCATTTACTTTAGATACTTTAGTACATTTAAAACCAAATACTTTTACTGAAGTAGTATTTTACTGGGTAACTTTCACTTGAGTCATTTTCTATGAAGGTATCTTTACTTTTACTCAAGTATGACAATTGAGTACTTTTTCCACCACTGCCGTTAATGTACTGTCGCCTAGATGTACTTCTACTACGAACTTAAAGCTGCAATATGTAACTTTTTGGGCGACCCAACCAAATTCACATAGAAATGTGAGTTATAGATCTGTCATTCTCATTGAAAGCAAGTCTAACTATTATGTGCGCTATTTCTATGCTTCTGTTTTATAGTTTCGTTTTGGAGTTGTTGTTTTTTTACTTCAAAATGTTGAAAATACAATATTTTTGGTAATAGAAAATATATTTCACATCTGTTTATATGGTACAGTGATTATCTACACTATACTAGCATGTTTTGCCACATAAACTGAAATTAGGCAAACTATTAGAGTTTCAGCAACCAGGAAATGGCAGAGCGATTTCTGCATATTGCACCTTTAACCTAAAAAGTGCACACTGATAGATTACTAGAAAGAAACATATGGAGATTGATTATAAAGCTGTGGGGTGAGTTTGACAAGTGAAGATCAATGATAAATAGATGGAAGGATAGATAATACTAGGTACCTGTGATAGATATGAGACAATACGTTTTATATCTTTAGTACGGAGGTAGATATATTTATAGAGGAGAGAACACACATAAAACATGTACCTGTAGTACTCTGCTCATCCACTGGAAGCTGTCCTCTTCACTGGCATCTGGTCTTTGTTCCGCTACGATCACTATCCTCTCATCATAGAACACGGTCACTGAGAACACGGCGATCCTACACCAGGGAGAGAGTCAGTCAGCAATAACACACAACCCACAATAACAACCTACTCTCACACTAGAGACCATCGTCACAGAGCACACAGTGATCCTCCTCCGGGAGAGGGACAAGACAGCACGGCACACTCTCACGCCTTAAGACCTCAGCGAAACAACACAGCAGAATGACTGTGGCACTCCCCTGTTTTGACACGCTCCACAGCCAAAGCACTCTCACACCTTACCAACACAGCAAAACACACCAGAATGACTGTGGCACTCCCCTGTTTTGACAGGCTCCACAGCCAAAGCACTCTCACACCTTACCAACACAGCAAAACACACCAGAATGACTGTGGCACTCCCCTGTTTTGACTGGCTCCACAGCCAAAGCACTCTCACACCTTACCAACACAGCAAAACACACCAGAATGACTGTGGCACTCCCCTGTTTTGACACGCTCCACAGCCAAAGCACTCTCACACCTTACCAACACAGCAAAACACACCAGAATGACTGTGGCACTCCCCTGTTTTGACAGGCTCCACAGCCAAAGCACTCTCACACCTTACCAACACAGCAAAACACACCAGAAGGACAGCGCTCCTGACACACTCACCTGCCCCTGTAGACAGTTTTGACAGGCTCCACAGCCAGGGCTGTGGCCACCAAGTCATCAGCATTGTGTCGTCTACCACTGACCATCAGGAGCCCCTCATTCTTCCCCACTACAAACACCAGACTTCCCTGAGGAGTTAGGGAGGGAAATAGCAGAAGGTCACAAAGCAATGTCACCATTTATTTTCATTCTCTAGACATCAACAGACACGCCAAAACTCTATTCTACATTGACATGTTTTGTTGATATAAAGTAGTTGTGCATAACTATAGACTGAATAGGTTAGGTAGGGCCTGAAACAACTGTCTATCTTACCGGCCCTACGAAGCCCAGCAGGCCAGTCCTAGTGAAGGGGATGTCTCCTATTGGAGCTCCGGCCTGGTTCACAGGAATCACCTGCAGAGACAGAGGGACACACTTTCAGTTATGGAGGTTACTGCATAATATATTACATAATGATCATCCTTTCAACCAATCACAACACCACGTTTAACTGTCAACACAACTCCTCAACTCAGGTTAGAGGAGATCAGCGTTGCAAAGGGAGTGTATATTACTGGAAACTTTCTAAGTTTTCCAGTAATATACCAGAATTAACTGGCCCTTTGGCCAGGTGTCTAATTATCTCCGGTCCTCTCTCTTGTAAAATATATGAAATAATTAAATAAGATACTGAACAAAAATATAAACGCAACATGTAAAGTGTTGGTCCTATGTTTCTTGAGCTGAAATAAAAGATACCAGAAATGTTCTATACACACAAAAAGCTAATTTCTCTCAAATTTGGTGCACAAATATGTTTACATCCCTGTTAGTGAACATTTCTCCTTTGCCAAGATAATATCAAGAAGCTCAATAAATAGCATGATCATTACACAGGTGCATATTGTGCGGGAAAAAAGGTGCAGTTTTGTAACACAATGCCACAGATGTTTCAAGTTGAGAGAGCGTGCAATCTGCATGCTGAATGCAGCAATGTCCACCAGAACTGTTGCCAGATAATTGAAATCTCATTTCTCTACCATAAGCCACTTCCAACATTGTTTTAGAGAACTTGGCAGTACGTCCAACTGTCCTCACAATCGCAGACCACGTGTATGGAGTTGTGTGGGCGAGCGGTTTGCTGATATCAACGTTGTGAACAGAGTGGGGTTATGGGGTTGGGGTTATGGTATGGGCAGGCATAAGCTACGGACAATTAACACAATTGCATTTTATCGATGGCAAATTGAATGCACAGAGATACCGTGACGAGATCCTGAGGCCCATTGTCGTGCCATTCATCCACCGCCATAACTTCATGTTTTCAGCATGATAATGCACAGCCCCATGCAACAAGGATCTGTACACAATTCCTGGAAGCTGAAAATGTCCCAGTTCTTCCATAGCCTGCATAATCACCGGACATGTCACTCATTGAGCATGTTTGGGATGCTCTGGATCGATGTCTACAACAGTGTGTTCCAGTTCCTGCCAATATCCAGGAACTTCACACAGCCATTGGAGAGTAGGAGGACAGCATTCCACAGGCCACAATCAACAGCCTGATCAACTCTATGAGAAGGAGATTTGTCGCGCTGCATCAGGCAAATGGTGGTCACACCAGATACTGACTGGATTTCTGATCCAGTATCTGTGACCAACAGATGCGTATCAGTATTCCCAGTCATGTGAAATCTATAGATTAGGGCCTCATTTATTTCCATTGACTTATATTAATTGTAACTCAGTCAAATTTTAGAAATTGTTGCATGTTGCGTTTATATTTTTGTTCGGTGTAGAATGAGAAAGCTGTAAAACATTACCCTAAATATAAAACATCAACTTAGTGAATACCATTGGTGTTTAATATGTGGGTTTCAACATGAAATGTCCTTTATATATATTTATAAAACATTTTACACACTTTATTTGACTATGTCAATATGTATTTGTTCTCAATGTTTTGGAGTCTAACTGGTGGCAGCTGTAAAAAAAAAAGTTAATAATTGGAAGAGTTAATAGAAAATGATGCTAATTTTGAATTAGGCTATTTTCTCTTGAACCGAGTGGTCTATCCACTGGAAACTCATGGACATGGATAAAATCAAATAAATGAATACTATAATAAGAATATAAACATTATTCCAGTATAAATTACCAAAGGTACCATAGATGTTCAATACATTTTCTGTTAATTAGCAAAATTACCAAAGATTCAGGTAACTTCTGTAAATTAAATGGTTGCTTGGCAACCCTAATTAGTAATAGAGAGCATAGGTAACCATGACCACTGAATAATACAGTTGGGGTAGAGCTTTTAGAATTGTAATGCTCTGACAGAGGAGTCATGTTCTTAGGTTGATGGCTACATCCCAGTGTCAGTAGCACTACACTGAACAGAAATGCAGAAACCCGATGAGGGTTCAGTAAAAAGTCCTCTCCTCACCTCGAAGGTGTTCTTGGTGACTCCAGGTAGACCGTAGTACAAGGTTCCTCCAGCCCTGGAGTTCAGCACTATCTCTCCGATCTCATCGGTCTTACAGAGCTGTGGAGGCCCGTCTGGCTTCACAATACACATCAGAGCTGAAACACAAGACACTATGACATTAGGGCTAAAACACACATACTGTACATTAGAAACAAACTCCCAAAAGCATCTTTGGGTCCATGAAAAGTGCTGTATAAAATCAGCAGAGGGGGGGGACTACTAAGTTAAATAGAATTGTTTTAAGAAGGTGAACCCAAGGATCATTTTTGCTATTTGATTTTGAAGACCACTAGAAGTATTAAAAAATAAATACATTTGATGAACATTTTTATTTGTCCTTAATGCTATTTTCCCCCATACAAAACACATTGAATAACAGATTCATGACATGGAACATCAGATAGCCCCCCAAAACATTATAAAAGAAGTTTGTTCTGAAGTGTCAATCGTATATCAGAGATATAAGATCAGGAAACATAAAAAAATAAAAAATAAAAAAATGTATTTAACCCCTTATTTTTAGTCACTAAACAGTCTCCATATACTGTGTACCGGGGGACCTTCAGACGAGGCTTGTGAGGCCCGTGGACGTCCTACAGCCGAACAACCGACATGTATGTATTTTGAGAGTCTCACCTTTGCACAGACACCGCTCTAGCTCGGTCACCTTTCACCGCAGATGCGGAAGTGTCACATAGGCGGATGCGGTGGAATGACATCTCAAACTTAAACGGATGGATTTTTAACGAGGATTTTGTTATTATGCTAATTTGATTTCTGTAGGGGGAGTGGACATCGACCTTAAGGTGTTATAAAACAATGACTAAAATGCTGAGCAAAGTAGAATTAACACCAGGGAAGTGACATTGACAAGACACAGTTAAACCACCACGGTTAAAGTCAGTCAGTGATGAACACAACAGAAAGAGTGAGGTGGTGTGGTGTGTTATAGAATGCTGTGGTATGGTGGTGTGGTATAGAGTGGTGTGGTAGAGAGTGGTGTGGTAGAGAGTGGTGTGGTATAGTGGTGTGGTATAGAGTGGTGTGGTATAGAGTGGTGTGGTATAGAGTGGTGTGGTAGAGAGTGGTGTGGTAGAGAGTGGTGTGGTATAGTGGTATAGTGGTGTGGTATAGAGTGGTGTGGTAGAGAGTGGTGTGGTAGAGAGTGGTGTGGTATGGTGGTGAGTTATAGAGTGGTGTGGTAGAGAGTGGTGTGGTATAGAGTGGTGTGGTAGAGAGTGGTGTGGTAGAGAGTGGTGTGTTATAGTGGTGTGTTATAGTGGTGTGTTATAGTGGTGTGTTATAGTGGTGTGTTATAGTGGTGTGTTATAGTGGTGTGTTATAGTGGTGTGTTATAGTGGTGTGTTATAGTGGTGTGTTATAGTGGTGTGTTATAGTAAAGTGTGTTATAGTGGTATAGTATAGTGGTGTGTTATAGTAAAGTGTGTTATAGTGAGATATGGTATAGTATAGTGGTGTGGTATAGTGGTGCGTGTTATAGTAAAGTGTGTTATAGTGAGATATGTTATAGTGGTGTGTTATAGTGGTGTGTTATAGTAAAGTGTGTTATTGTGAGATATGGTATAGTGGTGTGTTATAGTAAAGTGTGTTATAGTGAGATATGGTATAGTGGTGTGTTATAGTGGTGTGTTATAGTGGTGTGTTATAGTGGTGTGTTATAGTAAAGTGTGTTATAGTAAAGTGTGTTATAGTGGTATAGTATAGTGGTGTGTTATAGTGGTGTGTTATAGTAAAGTGTGTTATAGTGGTGTGTTATAGTGGTGTGTTATAGTAAAGTGTGTTATAGTGTGGTGTGGTATAGTGGTGCGTGGTATAGTGGTGCGTGGTATAGTGGTGCGTGGTATAGTGGTGCGTGTCATAGTGAGGTATTTTCAATGACGGCCTAGGAACAGTGGGTTATCTGACTGTTCAGGGGCAGAACAACAGATTTGTACCTTGTCAGCATAGTGAGTCATAGTGAAGGGTGTCATAGTGAGGTGGAGTGTGTCATAGTGAGGTGGGGTGTGTCATAGTGAGGTGGGGTGTGTCATAGTGAGGTGGGGTGTGTCATAGTGAGGGGTGTCAGTGAGGTGTAGCATAGTGAGTCATAGTGAATTGTGTCATAGTGAGGTGGAGTGTGTCATAGTGAGGTGGGTTGTGTCATAGTGAGGTGTCATAGTGAGTTGTCATAGTGAGGTGGGGTGTGTCATAGTGAGGTGGGGTGTGTCATAGTGAGGTGGGGTGTGTCATAGTGAGGTGGGGTGTGTCATAGTGAGGTGGGGTGTGTCATAGTGAGGTGGGGTGTGTCATAGTGAGGTGGGGTGTGTCATAGTGAGGTGGGGTGTGTCATAGTGAGGTGGGGTGTGTCATAGTGAGGTGGGGTGTGTCATAGTGAGGTGGGGTGTGTCATAGTGAGGTGGGGTGTGTCATAGTGAGGTGGGGTGTGTCATAGTGAGGTGGGGTGTGTCATAGTGAGGTGGGGTGTGTCATAGTGAGGTGGGGTGTGTCATAGTGAGGTGGAGTGTGTCATAGTGAGGTGGGGTGTGTCATAGTGAGGGGTGTCAGTGAGGTGTAGCATAGTGAGTCATAGTGAATTGTGTCATAGTGAGGTGGAGTGTGTCATAGTGAGGGGTGTCAGTGAGGTGGGGTGTGTCATTGTGAGGTGGGGTGTGTCATAGTGAGTTGTCATAGTGAGGTGGGGTGTGTCATAGTGAGGGGTGTCATAGTGAGGTGGGGTGTGTCATAGTGAGTTGTGTCAGTGAGGTGGGGTGTGTCATAGGGAGGTGTGGCATAGTGAGGGGTGTCATAGTGAGGTTATATTGTAGCTTAGTGAGTGGCGTACCTCCAGGCATCACATGGCCTACGTCCTGTACAGTGAGGGCAGAGTTCTTGTCCTCTGTGTTGACCCTGATGACCCCATGACTCAGCCCGCCCATGGAGAGAATGGCCCTGGCAGGGAGGGCTGTACCACGAGCACCAGGCCTGGAGGGGGAGTATCAAAACGATCTCAGTGTATTGTGTAAGAGAGAGGACCAGAGAAAGAGAGGGAAAGAGGTAGACAGATATGTACGTTGTTTACCTGCGTATAGCCACAGTGAGAGCTTCAGGAGAGGAGGCACAGGGGCAGATGACCTCCGGCTTTAACCCGTGAGACTGGAACACGTTGAGGAAGGCGTCGCACGACGACACAGACCCTGAAAGAGAGCAGAAATACATAAGAATGTGTCAGCAATGTGTTTCACTGTTAAGAATCAAACAGATTATATGAATCTAATTGACCGGATCAGATGTTTCTCTTGGAAGTTGTGTGCACTGCATCTAAAAATACATATCAGTGTACCAATAGAGGTGGGGCACTGATGAAGACTATGACAGGTCAATGCCAGGACAAACAATAGTTTGGGGAATAGATAAAGCAATCATGAGTGACGTCTGCTACGTATACGTGACTCACAGGACAGGTTGATGTGTCTCTGGTCCGTGTGTGTGTGTGTGTGTGTGTGTGTGTGTGTGTGTGTGTGTGTGTGTGTGTGTGTGTGTGTGTGTGTGTGTGTGTGTGTGTGAGAGAATGACTCACAGGGGTTGGCTCCATCAGCTACTATGAGCATGCGTATGGAGGACAGGTTGGTGTCTCTCTGGTCCGTGTGTGTGTGTGTGTGTGTGTGTGTGTGTGTGTGTGTGTGTGTGTGTGTGTGTGTGTGTGTGTGTGTGTGTGTGTGTGTGTGTGTGTGTGTGTGTGTGTGTGTGTGTGTGTGTGTGTGTGTGTGTGTGTGTGTGTGTGTGTGTGAGAATGACTCACAGGGGTTGGCTCCATCAGCTACTATGAGCATGCGTATGGAGGACAGGTTGGTGTCTCTCTGGTCCCTGTGAGCCATCATAGCCCAGTGGAGGTCACGACACTTCACCACAGCTACACGTGCTGCAGGGGAGAAACAAGAGGGAAAGCTCAGGCTCACATCTCATTGCGTCAACACATAGTGCTAATTCTAATCGCTAATAAAATGGGTCATGTTCATTAGGCACAAAACTGAGAAGAAAAAGTCTGAAACAGGGAGGTAAATATCATGTTCCTTCAGACATCTTAAAAAGTTTTGCTACAATGTTTCCTAATGAACCCGACCCAGACTACCTTAATCCATAGCATGCCGTTTAGGATGCTAATGCGTGCTAGTGTCTATGCAGTTTTCAATATAAAAGTTAAAGCTAACTGTAGCCTTACCTTTGTGTATGTGGACTCTTTGCACCCAGGACATGGGACAGGCCTTCATGACAGCGTAGGGTACAGTGATGGTGTGGATCCTGTTCATCACACTGGTTAGCACTCCGTGCCACAAGCCCATGTCCTTCTTACAGTCAAGGACATTGACCAACGTTTCTCCTGAGAGAGGAAACAAACATTTGAAATACTTTATTTCAATGCACATCACAGTCATAAAGGATTCAAACATTTGAAAGGTTACAGATACATAGACACTTCAAGGATACCAACAGTACATTCTCCATATAGCGAGGTTACCACAGGACATGTAACAACAGCTTCATATCACATGATACATCTACAATATAGCTGATTTAACTGTGGATAAAGGCAACACTGTGTTCCAGGAACAGTCTGGTTGGTTGCATGCCTGCCTCTGTGGATTCCCCTCATGGGATCTAATGTTCTCAGAGACATAGAGAGGCTAAAGTGCTCTTTGTCTAAAAGCTGATCTGAGTGAGTATATGTATATATAAATATATATGAGAGAGAGCGTGCGAGAGAGCGGCTATAGGAGGACGGGCTCAATGGTGTGTGTTAATCATGCACTTACCTTCACAGTAGTTGCAGGCCTGTGTCAGGGCTTGACAGTGTGTCAACAAGGCTATCTTAGACACGGCTACTCCCATCACCGTCCCCTCTTTACTGGCCTTGTACTGAGAGAACAGAACAACAGAGGTAAAGAAATAAATCAGCGATACTAGGGCTGTCCCCGACTAAAAACAAATCTTGGTCGACCAAGAGTCGTCTGCTCTTTCGACCAATCGATTTGCTGAAATTTTTATACGCATTTTTCCATATATAGACACATCCTATGTGTTTTAATCAAATCAGCTATATTCACTGAGCTTGTCTGATGCTTTAAGCACACTGTTTGATGAAATAATTAAGACACACGAATGACCAGAGGGAGTCCGACCACAATTGATTTGATTGTGCCGGGCCTGGCTCCTCCTTGCTGCTCTGTGTTAAATCGAACTGAAAAAGACAGCGAGTGTGTGTGACTAGCACCCATTGTCTCGCTCTCCTCCTTGCTGCGCTGTGTTAAATCAAACTTAAAAAAAAAAAAAAAACTCCCTCTGCCTACCCAAGGCCGCCAGAGGACAAAAATCCGTTAACCACCTAACTGAGGATCTCAATTTAACCTTGCGCAATACCCTAGATGCAGTTGCACCCCTAAAAACTAAAAAAATGTCTCATAAGAAACTAGCTCCCTGGTACACAGAAAATACCCGAGCTCTGAAGCAAGCTTCCAGAAAATTGGAACGGAAATGGCGCCACACCAAACTGGAAGTCTTCCGACTAGCTTGGAAGGACGGTACCGTGCAGTACCGAAGAGCCCTTACTGCTGCTCGATCGTCCTATTTTTCTAACTTAATTGAGGAAAATAAGAACAATCCGAAATTCCTTTTTGATACTGTGGCAAAGCTAACTAAAAAGCAGCATTCCCCAAGAGAGGATGACTTGCACTTTAGCAGTGATAAATTCATGAACTTCTGTGAGGAAAAGATTATGATTATTAGAAAGCAAATTACGGACTCCTCTTTAAACCTGCGTATTCCTCCAAACCTCAGTTGTCCTGAGTCTGCACAACTCTGCCAGGACCTAGGATCAAGAGAGACGCTCAAGTGTTTTAGTACTATATCTCTTGACACAATGATGAAAATAATCATGGCCTCTAAACCTTCAAGCTGTATACTGGACCCTATTCCAACTAAACTACTGAAAGAGCTGCTTCCTGTGCTTGGCCCTCCTATGTTGAACATAATAAACTGCTCTCTATCCACTGGATGTGTACCAAACTCACTAAAAGTGGCAGTAATAAAGCCTCTCTTGAAAAAGCCAAACCTTGACCCAGAAAATATAAAAAACTATCGGCCTATATCGAATCTTCCATTCCTCTCAAAGATTTTAGAGAAGGCTGTTGCGCAGCAACTCACTGCCTTCCTGAAGACAAACAATTTATACGAAATGCTTCAGTCTGGTTTTAGACCCCATCATAGCACTGAGACGGCACTTGTGAAGGTGGTAAATGACATTTTGATGGCATCGGACCGAGGCTCTGCATCTGTCCTCGTGCTCCTAGACCTTAGTGCTGCTTTTGATACCATCGATCACCACATTCTTTTGGAGAGATTGGAAACCCAAATTGGTCTACACGGACATGTTCTGGCCTGGTTTAGGTCTTATCTGTCGGAAAGATATCAGTTTGTCTCTGTGAATGGTTTGTCCTCTGACAAATCAACTGTACATTTCGGTGTTCCTCAAGGTTCTGTTTTAGGACCACTATTGTTTTCACTATATATTTTACCTCTTGGGGATGTTATTCGAAAACATAATGTAAACTTTCACTGCTATGCGGATGACACACAGCTGTACATTTCAATGAAACATGGTGAAGCCCCAAAATTGCCCTCGCTGGAAGCATGTGTTTCAGACATAAGGAAGTGGATGGCTGCAAACTTTCTACTATTAAACTCGGACAAAACAGAGATGCTTGTTCTAGGTCCCAAGAAACAAAGAGATCTTCTGTTGAATCTGACAATTAATCTTAATGGTTGTACAGTCGTCTCAAATAAAACTGTGAAGGACCTCGGCGTTACTCTGGACCCTGATCTCTCTTTTGAAGAACATATCAAGACCATTTCGAGGACAGCTTTTTTCCATCTACATAACATTGCAAAAATCAGAAACTTTCTGTCCAAAAATGATGCAGAAAAATTAATCCATGCTTTTGTCACTTCTAGGTTAGACTACTGCAATGCTCTATTTTCCGGCTACCCGGATAAAGCACTAAATAAACTTCAGTTAGTGCTAAATACGGCTGCTAGAATCCTGACTAGAACCAAAAAATTTGATCATATTACTCCAGTGCTAGCCTCTCTACACTGGCTTCCTGTCAAAGCAAGGGCTGATTTCAAGGTTTTACTGCTAACCTACAAAGCATTACATGGGCTTGCTCCTACCTACCTCTCTAATTTGGTCCTGCCGTACATACCTACACGTACGCTACGGTCACAAGACGCAGGCCTCCTAATTGTCCCTAGAATTTCTAAGCAAACAGCTGGAGGCAGGGCTTTCTCCTATAGAGCTCCATTTTTATGGAACGGTCTGCCTACCCATGTCAGAGACGCAAACTCGGTCTCAACCTTTAAGTCTTTACTGAAGACTCATCTCTTCAGTGGGTCATATGATTGAGTGTAGTCTGGCCCAGGAGTGGGAAGGTGAACGGAAAGGCTCTGGAGCAACGAACCGCCCTTGCTGTCTCTGCCTGGCCGGTTCCCCTCTTTCCACTGGGATTCTCTGCCTCTAACCCTGTTACGGGGGCTGAGTCACTGGCTTGCTGGGGCTCTCTCGTGCCGTCCCTGGGGGGGGTGCGTCACCTGGGTGGGTTGATTCACTGTTGTGGTCGGCCTGTCTGGGTTTCCCCCCCCCCCCCTTGGGTTGTACCGTGTCGGAGATCTTTGTGGGCTATACTCGGCCTTGTCTCAGGATGGTAAGTTGGTGGTTGGAGATTTCAATCTAGTGGTGTGGGGGCTGTGCTTTGGCAAAGTGGGTGGGGTTATATCCTTCCTGTTTGGCCCTGTCCGGGGGTGTCCTCGGATGGGGCCACAGTGTCTCCTGACCCCTCCTGTCTCAGCCTCCAGTATTTATGCTGCAGTAGTTTGTGTCGGGGGGCTAGGGTCAGTTTGTTTATCTGGAGTACTTCTCCTGTCCTATTCGGTGTCCTGTGTGAATCTAAGTGTGCGTTCTCTAATTCTCTCCTTCTCTCTTTCTTTCTCTCTCTCGGAGGACCTGAGCCCTAGGACCATACCCCAGGACTACCTGACATGATGACTCCTTGCTGTCCCCAGTCCACCTGGCCATGCTGCTGCTCCAGTTTCAACTGGCCTGGGCCTTAGGACCATGTCCCAGGACTACCTGACATGAGGACTCCTTGCTGTCCCCAGTCCACCTGGCCATGCTCCTGCTCCAGTTTCAACTGTTCTGCCTTACTATTATTCAACCATGCTGGTCATGTTTGAACATTTGAACATCTTGGCCACGTTCTGTTATAATCTCCACCCGGCACAGCCAGAAGAGGACTGGCCACCCCACATATGCTCGCTCTAATTCTCTCTTTCTTTCTCTCTCTCGGAGGACCTGAGCCCTAGGACCGTGCCCCAGGACTACCTGACATGATGGCTCCTTGCTGTCCCCAGTCCACCTGACTGTGCTGCTGCTCCAGTTTCAACTGTTCTGCCTTATTATTATTTGACCATGCTGGTCATTTATGAACATTTGAACGTCTTGGTCATGTTCTGTTATAATCTCTACCCGGCACAGCTAGAAGAGGCCTGGCCACCCCACATAGCCCGGTTCCTCTCTAGGTTTCTTCCTAGGTTTTGGCCTTTCTAGGGAGTTTTTCCTAGCCACCGTGCTTCTACACCTGCATTGCTTGCTGTTTGGGGTTTTAGGCTAGGTTTCTGTACAGCACTTTGAGATATCAGCTGATGTACGAAGGGCTATATAAATAAATTTGATTTGATTTGATTTAAAAAGAAAGAGCGTGACTGTGTGACTAGCACCCATTGTCTCACTCTCCTTGCTGCGCTGTGTTAAATCAAACTGAAAAAGACAGCGAGTGTGTGACTAGCACCCATTGTCTCGCTCTCCTCCTTGCTGCGCTGTGTTAAATCAAATTTAAAAAGAAAGCGAGTGACTGTGTGACTAGCACCCATTGTCTCTCTCTCCGCCTTGCTGCGCTGTGTTAAATCAAATTTAAAAAGAAAGCGCGTGACTGTGTGACTAGCACCCATTGTCTCGCTCTCCTCCTTGCTGCAGCGACCACCACAGAGCATCAAAGTGCATCGCACTGTCCATGTTAATGAAGCGAAAACATAATAAAATGCCATTTCCGACTGAAAAGTTGTGACCGAAACTCCTCATTTGTTTGGGTAAAACATCCCCCATCCCTCAACTCTTGCTCTCTTTACACATGTATGCATCACGTGGCCCATTTTTATTTGTATTTTTCACCTTTATTCAACCAGGTAGGCTAGTTGAGAACAAGTTCTCGTTTACAACTGCGACCTGGCCAAGACAAAGCAAAGCAGTGTGACACAAACAACACAGAGTTACACATGGAATAAACAAACATAAGTCAATAATACAATAGGAAAAGTATATATACAGTGTGTGCAAATGAGGTAGGATAAGGGAGGGAAGGCAATAAATAGGCCATAGTGGCTAAGTAATTACAATATAGCAACTAAACACTGGAGTGGTAGATGTGCAGAAGATGAATGTGCAAGTAGATATACTGGGGTGCAAAGGAGCAAGATAAATAAATAAATAGAGTATGGGGATGAGGTAGTTGGATGGGCTATTTACAGATGGCCTATGTACAGGTGCAGTGATCTGTGAGCTGTTCTGACAGCTGGTGCTTAAAGTTAGTGAGGGAGATACGAGTCTTCAGCTTCAGTGATTTTTGCAGTTCGTTCCAGTCGATGGCAGCAGAGAACTGGAAGGAAAGGCGGCCAAAGGAGGAATTGGCTTTGGGGATGGCCAGTGACATATACCTGCTGTAGCGCGTGCTACGGGTGGGTGCTGCTATGGTGACCAGTGGCCTGACTTATAGCATATCTAAATCAAATCAATAAATTGGTTATAAAATCTGAACCCCGTAACATGTGACAGCAAACTGGATGCAGAGGACGTGACAAACTGGAAATAGGAGAATGTTTACTGGTTGCTCAGGAAGTAAAGGAGAAGTTAGTTGTGGAAAATACTGCAGATCAAGAAAAAATAAAGGTAAGGAGCAAACGCTGTGTGCATATCATGTTATTATCATTATGTGCCAAACAGGTGCTGTTAGATTACATTGTCATTTTTCTGACCGTTTGGAACAAACAAAAGAAATGAGCGTACCGTGAATACATTTTCTGAAATGGAGCGGTTTGGGCCTATTTATTGTTTATGCAAATTATTCAACAGTGGCTTTATTTTATTTGAATTAAATTCTTGATTGCATTTCAAATCATGAATGGCTCGTATACTGTGTGATGACATTAATGAATTCATGATAGATTGATACAGTAGCCCTTAGAAGTATTGAAATATAGTCCAAAGTAAGTTAGGGTGTTAAGACTAAACAGAATGCGCTCTTAGGCCTACAGATCGATGGTGGTTATACAAGGCTGCTATACCCTGCCTACTAATAATGATGATAATAATAATAGTAATAGGAAGGAGATCAAGGAAAAAGGAGGGTTATTATTATAACAATAATTCTCTTGACAATTTGGAAGTGTAAACATTTAAATAAATAAATAATAAATAATACCAGAGAATAATGTATTTTTTTATTTCACCTTTATTTATTTAACCAGGTAGGCTAGTTGAGAACAAGTTCTCATTTACAACTGCGACATGGCCGAGATAAAGCAAAGCAGTGCGACAAAAATCAACAGTTACACATGGAGTCAACAAACATACAATCAATAACAATAGAAAAATCTATATACAGTGTGTGCAAATGGAGTAAAAAGACAAGGCAATAGAAAGGCCACAGTGGCAAAGTAATTACAATTTAGCAAATTAACACTGGAGTGATAGATGTGCAGATGATGATGTGCAGATAATGATGTGCAAGTAGATATGCTGGGGTGCAAAAGTTCCAAAAAAGGCAAAAACAATATGGGGATGAGGTAGATAGTTGGATGGGTTATTTACAGATGGGATATGAACAGCTGCAGCGATCGTTAAGCTGCTCAGATAGCTGATGCTTAAAGTTAGAGAGGGAGATATACGACTCCTGCTACAGAGATTTATCAATTTGTTCCAGTAATTGGCAGCAGAGAACTGGATGGAAAGGCGGCCAAAGGTGTTGGCTTTGGGAATGACCAGTGAGATATACCTGCTGGAGCGCATGCTACGGGTGGGTGTTGTTATGGTGACCAGTGAGCTGAGAAGGCAGAGCTTTATCTAGCAAAGACATAGATGAAAAAAATGGTAAAGCCTTTATTACAGCATAGCAAAGATTTAAAAATATTTTTTATCGAACATGTGGGTTGCGTGAGGCTTGGTGGTCACGGAATCAGTAGGCTATTAACTTCTTTGGGATAGGGGGCAGTATTTTCACTTTTGGATGAAACTGCCTCCTACTCAGTCCCAGATGCTAATATATGCATATTGTTATTAGTATTGGCTAGAAAACACTCTGAAGTTTCTAAAACTGTTTGAATGATGTCTGTGAGTATAACATAACTCATATGGCAGGCAAAAACCTGAGAAAAAATCCAAACAGGAAGTGGGAAATCTGAGGTTTGTAGTTTTGAACTCAGCCCTATCGAGAAAAAAAAGTGAGATATGGGTCAAGATGCACTTCCTAAGGCTTCCACTAGATGTCAACCGTTTTTAGAAACTTGAATGAGGCTTCTACTGTGAAGTGGGACCGGATGAGAGCTCTTTGGTCTGGCAGAGTGTCACAGACTCATGACGCGCGGTCATGAGAGTTAGCTCTCGTTCCATGGCTTTTCTACAGACAATGGAATTCTCCGGTTGGAACATTATTGAACTTTTATGATAAAACATCCTGAAGATTGATTCTATACTTAGTTTGACAAGTTTCTTCGTCCTGTAATATAACTTTTTTGAACGTTTCGTCCGAATGGACCAGATCGCGCTCTTGGATTTGTTTACCAAACGCCCAAACAAAAGAAAATATTGGACATAAATGGACATTAATGAACAAAACAAGCATTTATTGTGAAACTGCGATTCCTAGGAGTGCATTCTGATGAAGATCATCAAAGGTAAGTGAATATTTATAATGCTATTTATGAATAATGTTGACTACCCAACATGGCGGATGTTTCTCTGGCTGGTTTGGGCTCTGAGCACCGTTCTCAGATTATGCTTTTTCCTTAAAGTAAAAAAAAAAATCTGACACAGTGGTTGCATTAAGGAGAAGTGTATCTAAAGTTAAATGTATAATAGTTGTATTTTCATCAACATTTATTATGAGTATTTCTGTGAATTAATGTGGCTCTCTGCAATATCACTACATGTTTTGGAACTACTGAACGTAACACGCCAATGTAAAATAAGATTTTTGGATATAAATATGAACTTTACCGAACAAAACATACATGTATTGTGCATGAGTGTCATCTGATGAAGATCAAAGGTTAGTGATGAATTTTCTCTCTATTTGTGCTTTTTGTGACTCCTCTCTTTGGCTTGAAAAATGGCTGGGCTTCTCTGTGAGTCGGTGGTGATCTAACATAATCGTTTGTGGAGCTTTCCCTGTAAAGCATTTTTTAAATCAGACAATGTGGCTGGATTAACGAGTATTGTATCTTTAAAGTGGTGCCTGATACTTGTATGTTTGAGAAATGTGATTTATGAGAATTCTGTTGATTTGTATTTGGCGCCCTGCAATTTCTTGGCTGTTGGCGAAGTGTTCCACTAGCGGAACGGGATTCCCGTTCCCCAGTCCTAGACAGGTTAAACAAACACTCATACAGGCAAGAGAATCAGGATCGGTCTTATTTCTGTAGATATATGTGGATGATTTTTAAAGCCACGCACATTTAACAGTTAGGTTATTGATTATAGTCCTAATTAAGTTAAGGTTTCCTCTCTCCTGACTTTTCTTAGACAATAAAGGTAAGGGCTGTTTTCTCGTCTCCTAATTCTGCTGCTGCCTTCACCACATTGTTCTCAACACCAATATGCTGGTTAACTTTGCTATTCAGCACAACATGGTCTAGGAAAAGGCACCAATTCAACAGCGCACTGATACGTTTCAGAACCGGGGACACCTGACAGCGACCCATTATCCAACACAGGAGAAAGAGCATTTGGCATTAAATAATCTTTTTACTTATGTTTTCCCAATTTTTCTTACATAATATAACCAGAAGGAATTTCAGTAGCACATCAGACTGATAGATTGTGCCATCCCAACAGCCTACACAAAGCATCAGTCCACTCAGACTGGTGTCTTGTACACCATGATTACAGTGGTATCTCTATGCCACAAAATCTAAAAATAAAAAAAACAAAAAAGGGTAGAAATGTCATGTTTTAGGTCATTAAAATGTACCGAGACTGGATAATCCCTGTCCTTTCTCCTAATTCAACTTATGTTCACTGATTCTGTTTGAGAGAACGAGAGGTTTTACCTACATAGCACAGCCCACATGGACATTTAATAATGCAGATAACATGGGTGGTGGAACACGTAATAATGTAATTTATTTGCAACCGTTTTCCTGTATGTGGGTGGCAGAAATATTCACACTTCATCATATTGTTGCACTGTGTGCAACCTCTGCATTTATAGCTACCATTTGGAAGAGGACGTAAAAGAGCCTGGCTGATTTTCTTTTGTGGCTGGCAGTTGGCATTGGTCAATTTATTGTGTAAATTGTGACCTCTCCTATATTCAATAAGTGGTGGATTCTTGAATTCAGCTGACAAAGCTGGGTCCGATGATAAACCATGCCAGTGATTCCTGACCGCATCTCCCACTTTTCACGAGTTCAAAGTATATGTAGTTGTGAACATTAGTGTGTTCTTTAGCAGTTTTTTTGTAGCAGTTAATCTCGTGTTCCCCTTTCCACGTTAAAGATTCCAATTGATAAAGTGTTTTTGGCCACAAAATCGGCCAAAACCCCAATTCATACATTTGGGCACAGTCGATAACGTACTGGACTTCGGTCTAGAATGTTGAGGGTTTGAAACCTGCTTTCTGCTTGTTTCATTACATTATTATGCCGGTCTCAGAGCAAATAGCCCGTCATTTTCCCAGTCTGTTGCATAGTTACAATGTGTAATCATTGATGTCCCAGGAGCAGGAGTGGTCAACACTGTTGAAGTGTATAATGAATGACTTTGATACACCTGGTATTGGATATGGCAACAAAAAAAAAACTTATAATAATGATTTTCATAAATTTACTGTATGACAAAATAAATATGCACAATCGTTAGTGTCTACTAACATATTTCTTTCAATTGTACATTTTTTGCTTGACTCGTTATAACTACTTATATTTTCTTCCCCGTAATTTATTGTCAGCCATCTTTGCTGAAGTCACCAGGGAAAAATGTGTCATTGGAACCACTCGATATGACTGGTCATATAAAAACCTTCGGACCCAATGAAGCCGTGACACTGGGTACCTCTAAGTCCCACGGTGTAAGATCACAACTTTTAAAGGAGGAACCACTGTAGATGTCTGTTTTATGGTGTTGTTGTTGTTGCTGCTCGACTAAAGAAATCTTGGTGGACGAACAGCCAGTCGACTAAATGGGGTCAGAGCTAAGCGATACACAAGTAAAAGAACACAAAACGACAAACTAGGTTTTTTTCCCTTCATAAAATACACACATAATGTTCAGGACACGTCTCACCTCGATATAAGCGGTGTCTGTGTTGGCGGTGGGGATGTGGGGCTGCCAGTCTTTAGATGGCTTGGTCAGGTACTTGGTGTCTGTCACAACCCACTTCATACGGGGCCAACCTGGGAGGCAGAACACCACCATCAGCATAATGTATACACAGGCCACTACTAGAGGTCAGATGGATGACCGGACAAAGATCCAAAAGTTGTAGCTGTTAAACGGTGGTATTAGGAACATTAGTGGGCATACATCTACCTACCCACATGACGCCCACCTACCCACATGACGTCCACCTACCCACATGACGTCCACCTACCCACATGACGTCCACCTACCCACATGAAGCCCAACCTACCCACATGACGCCCAACCTACCCACATGACGCCCACCTACCCACATGACGCCCACCTACCCACATGACGCCCACCTACCCACATGACGCCCACCTACCCACATGACGCCCACCTACCCACATGACGCCCACCTACCCACATGACGCCCACCTACCCACATGACGCCCACCTACCCACATGACGCCCACCTACCCACATGACGCCCACATGACGCCCACCTACCCACATGACGCCCACCTACCCACATGACGCCCACCTACCCACATGACGCCCACCTACCCACATGACGCCCACCTACCCACATGACGCCCACCTACCCACATGACGCCCACCTACCCACATGACGTCCACCTACCCACATGACGTCCACCTACCCACATGACCACGGACATCTACCCATCCACAATATAATGGACATCTACCAGCAATACCAGCAGTATGTGCTGACCTTTGAACTGCATGATCTCTCCCTGGGAAGTCTTGGGTAGTCCTTTAAGACAGATCTCACTGGTCAGGGCGAGGCCCACCCCACAGCTGCCCAATAGGAAGCCAATCTGCAGACTGCCTGCGTCCTGGGTTGTGAAACACAAATTCAAGCATTTGAAAAGGACAAAGGAAATCTAGATCATTAGTTAATAAATGCCACTGTATTTTGCTGTGTAATATCAAGGGATTTTATTATAGTTCATTAAATAGAATTTGAACCCAGATATGACTGAGTGGGTATTGAAGTCCATACCTGTCGAGACAGTGGCACCTCTATGGGTACAGGGATGACCTCTGCTAGGAGACAGCCATAGAAGGCCACCCAGAACATTGCAGGGTCAGTGTTAGGGTACACCAATGCCACCTAGGGGATAGACAGTACAGTTTCAGACACAGTACAGCATCGCACAATGGCAGGTTGGTATTTACTGGGATGACTCATGCACTGGAGGGAGCTCTCCAGAGTGGTCACAAGCTGGCACAGCCACAAAGCCATAAAATCTGATTTTAACCCTACCCTTAACCCAAACATTAACCACACTGCTAACCCTAATGTCTAACCTTAAATTAAAAAAAAATATATATATATATTTGTTTTCATGAAATTTTACAATTTCGCCAATTTTGACTTTGCAGCTGGTCCATCTAGCGTATATCACTCAGTTCTGCCTCCTGGGCAAGATTCATGACAATACACGTCAACCTGCATCACAATGGGGAATATCTTATATTGTTTATTGTGTTGTCTGTGCATTGCATGGAGAAGACACAGATCATGTTTTTAAATAAACAATCAATCACTCAATGTGGTAAAGCGTGAAGGAGAGAAGAGTGGAGGAAGTCTGTCTGTCATCCTGTCTGTGTGGCTGTGTGTTGGTAAAGCGTGAAGGAGAGAAGAGTGGAAGAGGTCTGTGTCTGTCATCCTGTCTGTGTGGCTTTGTGTTGGTAAAGCGTGAAGGAGAGAAGAGTGGAGGAAGTCTGTGTCTGTGTCATCCTGTCTGTGTGGCTGTGTGTTTTCACCATGTACCCTATCTCCAGCTCTCAGGACAGGTTCGTTCTTCGTGCCCAGTTTGTTTAACAGAGTGTAGGCCAGCTTCAGACTGCGGCTCCACAGTTTACCTAAGACAGAGAGAGAAAGTGAGAGAGAGAGAAGAGAAATTTCTCAGAGGAGACTATATGACCTCAGCTCTCAATAGATTGACTGAGAGGAGGATGATCTTCTGAACTACAAAACATTAGTTATAAACTAAAGAAGTCCAATCTGAGACTGTGGGTTAGCCTGAAATGTCACCCTATTCCGTCATATAGGGAGCCGCGTGCCATGTCAGACGGTGAGACCTACCGTACGTCAGTGTGTAGAGGGGTTTTCCGGTAACGTCCAGGGTGGTGAGAGCGGGGCTCTTAGCCTGTGAAGCCCCCCAACGTGCCAGGGCAGCCTGCAGGGCCGGGGGCCAGTTACTGACCACCCCCAGGGGCTCCCCCTTCACTGGGATGATCTGACGGCCCTCTGGCCTGGGGGTGTTGGGGTCCGGCTGGGGCACTACGGAGAGGGGAGAGTAGGAGAAGATCACAGGGACGGGATGGATAGACGAGGAAAGAGGGATGGAAGGAGGAAAGAATAAGGCATGGGAGAAGAAAAGGAAAGAGGGATGGAAGGAGGAAAGAATAAGGCATGGGAGAAGAAAAGGAAAGAGGGATGGAAGGAGGAAAGAGAATAAGGCATGGAGAAGAAAAGGAAAGAGGGATGGAAGGAGGAAAGAATAAGGCATGGAGAAGAAAAGGAAAGAGGGATGGAAGGAGGAAAGAATAAGGCATGGAGAAGAAAATGAAAGAGGGATGGAAGGAGGAAAGAATAAGGCATGGAGAAGAAAAGGAAAGAGGGATGGAAGGAGGAAAGAGAATAAGGCATGGGAGAAGAAAAGGAAAGAGGGATGGAAGGAGGAAAGAGAATAAGGCATGGGAGAAGAAAAGGAAAGAGGGATGGAAGGAGGAAAGAGAATAAGGCATGGGAGAAGAAAAGGAAAGAGGGATGGAAGGAGGAAAGAGAATAAGGCATGGGAGAAGAAAAGGAAAGAGGGATGGAAGGAGGAAAGAATAAGGCATGGGAGAAGAAAAGGAAAGAGGGATGGAAGGAGGAAAGAATAAGGCATGGGAGAAGAAAAGGAAAGAGGGATGGAAAGAGGAAAGAATAAGGCATGGAGAAGAAAAGGAAAGAGTATAAAAAAAACAAGAGTAACGTTGAGTTTTCTACTGGTTTAATGAAGACTAATAAAAGAGACAGATATCTACTTTCCACTTACTACATCATTTTCAGGAATATACTTTAAATATAAATATCAAAAGTACATTGAATTGCTAAAAGGTACTTAAGCAACATATATGAAAGTATAAATAATTTCAACTTCCTTATATTAAGTAAACCAGAAGGCTCAATTTGATGTATTTTTATTGACGGATAGTCAGGGTCAAACTCCAACACTCAGACACCATTTACAAACAAAGCATGTGTTTAGTGAGTCCACCAGATCTGAGGCAGTAGGGACAACCAGGGATGTTCTTTTGAGAAGTGTGTGAATTGGACCATTTTCCTGTCAAAATGTAACGAGTACTTTTGAGTGTCAGGAAAAATGTATGGAGTAAAAAGGACATTATTTTCTATAGGAATGTAGTGAAGTGAAAATAAAAGTTGCCAAAAATATAAATAGTAAAGTACAGATACCACAAAAAAAACCTACTTAAGTAGTACTTTAATGTACTTTTACACCTCTGGGAATGTTGGAATATTTTCTGAAGTACTGGAGTGAGTCCTTTGCATCTTACCCTCTACAATCTCCTCTGAGTCGTCCAGGAAGAAGTCACTGAGCGGAGGTCTCTTGGGCCGTTTCAGAGTGTTGAGTAGCTGCTGGATCTTAGTGGAAACACGGCTGTTTACTGGTACACCTGGACACGGAGGTAGAGGCAGGAGGAAGGGAATTACACACATGATCATAGACAAGTGAGCATAGACACAAACAACACAAGCATGCGCATAACTGCACGCGCACACACACACACACACACACACACACACACACACACACACACACACACACACACACACACACACACACACACACACACACACACACACACACACACACACACACACACACACACACACACACACACACACAGTAAAGGGTCAACATGGCCAGTGCTTTGAAAGCAGCACAGGTAGATACAGTAGAACTAAACTTGGGGTCAAAAACAGAAGGGTATTTCTCTCTGTGAAGAGTAGACAGACAGGACAGACGACTCCATCGCCCCTCCCCAGACCCCTCCCCAGACCTCTCCCAGACCTCTCCCCAGACCTCTCCCCTCCCCCTCCCCAGACCTCTCCCCTCCCCTCCCCCTCCCCCTCCCCAGACCCCTCCCCAGACCCCTCCCCAGACCTCTCCCCTCCCCTCCCCCTCCCCCTCCCCAGACCCCTCCCCTCACAGTTGGATTCATATGACCTTTCTGTTTCCTTTTGTAATGGAAGAAACGACAGAAAAACAGATCACCCCAAATAAGAACAAAATATAGAATGTTAGTAGCATTCTCAACACAACTGGAATGAGGATGAGATTCATTTAATGTTGTTTAGTCAATGTACCATTATCTCTGAGAAAAAAACAGATCACATTCATTAAAAAAAGTTCTGCAGTGTGTTGTACCAGCGTGATGCTGTTCTGCAGTGTGTTGTACCAGCGTGATGCTGTTCTGCAGTGTGTTGTACCAGCGTGATGCTGTTCTGCGGTGTGTTGTACCAGCGTGATGCTGTTCTGCGGTGTGTTGTACCAGCGTGATGCTGTTCTGCGGTGTGTTGTACCAGCGTGATGCTGTTCTGCGGTGTGTTGTACCAGCGTGATGCTGTTCTGCGGTGTGTTGTACCAGCGTGATGCTGTTCTGCGGTGTGTTGTACCAGCGTGATGCTGTTCTGCGGTGTGTTGTACCAGCGTGATGCTGTTCTGCGGTGTGTTGTACCAGCGTGATGCTGTTCTGCAGTGTGTTGTACCAGCGTGATGCTGTTCTGCGGTGTGTTGTACCAGCGTGATGCTGTTCTGCGGTGTGTTGTACCAGCGTGATACTGTTCTGCGTGTGTGTGTGTGTGTGTGTGTGTGTGTGTGTGTGTGTGTGTGTGTGTGTGTGTGTGTGTGTGTGTGTGTGTGTGTGTGTGTGTGTGCGCATACCGTCAGCGGTGGTATCCAGCATGCTGGTGCGGCTCTGTCCTCGGGGCATTCCCCTGGGCATAGCATTGGGGGGCAGGTCCACCCTTAAACGCCTCTCAGGGGTTGAGGATGTCACGTCTGGGGGGACACTGTTCTCTGGAGGAAAGAGGTGGAGAGGGGAGTTAGACACTCAGATGGTTGACTTTAGCTCTATTCTATAGGACACCTAAACCAGGGTAGTCGGTCATCCAAACCTGTGTATTTGCAGAATGTTAGACTTACATGGGTTTCTGTGTGTGTTAACCTATGCATGCTTGGCTGTGTTTGTCTTAGCTACGCGTGTGAGCGTTTGTAGGGTGTGTGTCTTACCCATGCACGTGCGGGTTGTGTGTGTGTGTATGTTTGCAGAGTGTGTGTGTGTGTCGCACCTATGCGTGTGCTCGCCAGTATGTCAGCCAGCGCGGAAGTGGGGGTCTTATTCTCTCCGTGGGACAGGGTGGAGGAGGTGGAGGAGGAGGTGGAGGAGGAACTCTGCACTGAACGGTTGATCCAGTAGTCTGGGCTCTGAAGGCTCTGGGCCAGCACTGCACTCAGAGCTGCCTGGCGACGCAGGGAACCCTCATCCTCAGACGCTGACGATGTGTCTGACAGGGAGACAGAACCACATTTGTAATGTGTGGTGAGATTACTTGCGCAAAATAGCTGCCGTGGCACCCCCCAGGTGTTTAGTTTAGTTTATTCATTCAACCATTTAAAAAAACAAGCACACATAAAACTTAAAAGCCAAACATGCACATGAATAAAGTCATTAAGGATAACACACAAAGTCTGGGACTTATTTTCATTGTGGTCCTTTTTGAGACAAGATGACTAGACAAGATCTAACACAGTATGGAAGTGAAATAATAAAACAAAAACATAGAAGAAGAACATTTATCTCATCAAAAACAGAGAAGAAGAACATTTATCTCATCAAAAACAGAGAAGAAGAACATCTATCTCATCAAAAACAGAGAAGAAGAACATCTATCTCATCAAAAACAGAGAAGAAGAACATCTATCTCATCAAAAACAGAGAAGAAGAACATCTATCTCATCAAAAACAGAGAAGAAGAACATCTATCTCATCAAAAAGAGAAGAAGAACAGATCAAAAACAGAAGAAGAACATCTATCTCATCAAAAACAGAGAAGAAGAACATTGTCTTATCAAAAACAGAAGAAGAACATCTATCTCATCAAAAACAGAGAAGAAGAACATCTATCTCATCAAAAACAGAGAAGAAGAACATCTATCTCATCAAAAACAGAGAAGAAGAACATCTATCTCATCAAAAACAGAGAAGAAGAACATCTATCTCATCAAAAACAGAGAAGAAGAACATCTATCTCATCAAAAACAGAGAAGAAGAACATTTATCTCATCAAAAACAGAGAAGAAGAACATTGTCTTATCAAAAACAGAAGAAGAACATCTATCTCATCAAAAACAGAGAAGAAGAACATCTATCTCATCAAAAACAGAGAAGAAGAACATCTATCTCATCAAAAACAGAGAAGAACATCTATCTCATCAAAAACAGAGAAGAAGAACATTTATCTCATCAAAAACAGAGAAGAAGAACATCTATCTCATCAAAAACAGAGAAGAAGAACATTGTCTTATCAAAAACAGAAGAAGAACATCTATCTCATCAAAAACAGAGAAGAAGAACATCTATCTCATCAAAAACAGAGAAGAAGAACATCTATCTCATCAAAAACAGAGAAGAACATCTATCTCATCAAAAACAGAGAAGAAGAACATTATCTTATCAAAAACATAGAAGAACATCTCATCATTCCAGTTACATCATAGGGGTTATTCATATGGGCACAGAAGACATCAAATATATTTTAACTTTATTTTTAGAACTGCCCAGAGATGACGTTGTTTTTATAGGCAGAGGCAACTCATTCCATTCTGAGGCTCCAGTATACTAGACAGTACCTTTCCCAGCGTTACTCCTGAACCTGTATAAGCACACATCAGCAACACCTGATCTGGTGCTGTGATTGTGTGCATCACTAACACGAGGAAAATAATCACTTAGATATCTGGGCGCAGGACCATAAATACTCCTGTAAACCAAACCTAGTCTAATCTGGGACACCTTCAATACTGCCCTGATCCGCTTATTCTGGGCCATCTGGAGCTTCCCCTTCATAAGTTTAGATAAGCCCCCAAACCAGGAATTACTAGCATAGTCAAAATTGCATTGAATGAGGGCAGTGGCTAGCGCTTTCATGGAGTCCTTATCAAGCAGCTCGGACTTTCAAGCCAAAAACTTAGTCCTGTCATTAACCTTCCCTAGCACCTTATTGGCCATGCTCACACTTCCAAAGCTTCCATCAAGGATACCTCCCAAGTAGCTAACAGAGGTTTTAGTAGTCAGCACCTCACCCCCTAACTACACTCTGATTTCAGACGACCTACACAATTTAGGTATGGATCCCAAAATAATTGCAGAGATAGCAAATGGCTTGGAGATAATAAGCTAATGTTAGTCAACTCTGTGCTAAGTATGCTCTCCAACATAGTTTTACGTTTGTGAGAAACCAGAAGTGTAGAGTCATCCGCATAAAGAAAAAAAGACAGCAAGAACAAGCATCTTACATATCATTAATATACAACAAAAAAACAGCAGAGGCCCAAGCACGTTCCCCGCTACCTAGTTATCGACCCCCACAGAGTACTACTCAAACATATACCTAGTTATCGACCCCCACAGAGTACTACTCAAACATATACCTAGTTATCGACCCCCACAGAGTACTACTCAAACATATACCTAGTTATCGACCCCCACAGAGTACTACTCAAACATATACCTAGTTATCGACCCCCACAGAGTACTACTCAAACATATACCTAGTTATCGACCCCCACAGAGTACTACTCAAACATATACCTAGTTATCGACCCCCACAGAGTACTACTCAAACATATACCTAGTTATCGACCACCACAGAGTACTACTCAAACATATACCTAGTTATCGACCACCACAGAGTACTACTCAAACATATACCTAGTTATCGACCCCCACAGAGTACTACTCAAACATATACCTAGTTATCGACCCCCACAGAGTACTACTCAAACATATACCTAGTTATCGACCACCAGAGTACTACTCAAACATATACCTAGTTATCGACCACCACAGAGTACTACTTAAACATATGCCTAGGGTTGAACAACTCCGGTAACTTCCCCAAAACGACATGGTTTCCCCAAAACTCCTGGTTGGACGATTCCCAGATTTCCTGCTCATTACCTTGAAATTCCAGGAATCTTCCATACCAGGATATCTGGAACATTTTGGGAAAGTTTGTGGAATTTTGAAATCCTACATAGAACATAGTTTCAACTCTATGATATAGTGACCTGGAGGGGTGCAGTCTTCTGCGGGTGACTGGACGAAGGCTGAGCGGCGCTTGGTGGGCATGGGCAGTGCCATCTTCTCCTCCTTGTGTTTGGCCAACGCTGCCTGTACCGCCTCCGTGTGGATATCTGACAGAGAGAGAGAGACAAAATGAGAACAGGAACAAGAGATTAGAAAGAGAGGACAGACGGACAGACAGACAGAAAAACAAGGATGGAGGAATGAAACAGCAGGACAGTCACTGCACCAACTATTATCCACTAGACTCCTTGGTCACAATTAGAACCAAGCACAATCTAAGCCAGGCACCAGCCCCCACACACTCCTGCTGTGATGCCATGCATGATGGTAGAGATCTGTGTGCGTGTGTGTGCCCAGCGTGCATGTGTGTGTCCAGTGTGTTCCGTGTGTGTGTGTCCAGTGTGTATGTGTGTGTGTGTGTGTGTGTGTGTGTGTGTGTGTGTGTGTGTGTGTGTGTGTGTGTGTGTGTGTGTGTGTTCAGTCTGTTCAGTGTGCGTGTGTCCAGTGTGTGTGTGTGTTCAGTGTTATCAGCATCTGTGTGTTCTGTGTGTGTTCAGTGTGAGTGTGTCCAGTGTGTGTGTGTGTGTGTGTGTGTGTGTTCAGTGTTATCAGCATCTGTGTGTCCTGTGTGTGTTCAGTGTGAGTGTGTGTGTGTTCAGCGTGTGTGTGTGTTCAGCATGTGTGTTCAGCGTGTGTTCAGCGTGTGTGTGTGTTCAGCGTGTGTGTGTGTGTGTGTGTGTGTTCAGTCTGTTCAGTGTGCGTGTGTCCAGTGTGTGTGTGTGTGTGTGTGTGTTCAGTGTTATCAGCATCTGTGTGTTCTGTGTGTGTTCAGTGTGAGTGTGTCCAGTGTGTGTGTGTGTGTGTGTGTGTGTGTGTTCAGTGTTATCAGCATCTGTGTGTCCTGTGTGTGTTCAGTGTGAGTGTGTGTGTGTTCAGCGTGTGTGTGTTCAGCATGTGTGTTCAGCGTGTGTTCAGCGTGTGTGTGTGTTCAGCGTGTGTGTTCACTGTGTGTGTGTGTTCAGCGTGTGTGTTCAGCGTGTGTGTGTGTTCAGCGTGTGTGTTCAGCGTGTGTGTTCAGTGTGTGTGTTCAGCGTGTGTGTGTGTGTTCAGCGTGTGTGTGTGTGTTCAGCGTGTGTGTGTGTGTTCAGCGTGTGTGTGTGTGTTCAGCGTGTGTGTGTGTGTTCAGCGTGTGTGTTCAGTGTGTGTATCCCTTATTCAGTCTCCTTGGTGTGTAAACATCCTTGTTGTTGTTGGATGTAATTTCCTCTGTACACTATGGATCGTTTCCTGCTTAATGAATGGCCAGTTTTCTGAATCAGAATATGTTTCAAGTTATGTCATGTGCACAAGTACAGTAAAATGCCTTTCTTGCTCTAAACCCAACAAGACAGTAATCAATATCCATGTAGATCTAAAAAATGACATGAAGTAGAAATAAAAACACAAAGAAATAAAACATAAGAAGAACAGAATAAGTAAGTAAACAGGGACAGTTCCAGAACCATTTGTACAATGTGCAGGGATACTGGAGTGAAGGAGGTAGATAGTGGTTATATGAATGTACAATGTGCAGGGATACTGGAGTGATGGAGGTAGATAGTGGTTATATGAATGTACAATGTGCAGGGATACTGGAGTGAAGGAGGTAGATAGTGGTTATATGAATGTACAATGTGCAGGGATACTGGAGTGAAGGAGGTAGATAGTGGTTATATGAATGTACAATGTGCAGGGATACTGGAGTGAAGGAGGTAGATAGTGGTTATATGAATGTACAATGTGCAGGGATACTGGAGTGAAGGAGGTAGATAGTGGTTATATGAATGTACAATGTGCAGGGATACTGGAGTGATGGAGGTAGATAGTGGTTATATGAATGTACAATGTGCAGGGATACTGGAGTGAAGGAGGTAGATACAGTGGTTATATGAATGTACAATGTGCAGGGATACTGGAGTGAAGGAGGTAGATAGTGGTTATATGAATGTACAATGTGCAGGGATACTGGAGTGAAGGAGGTAGATAGTGGTTATATGAATGTACAATGTGCAGGGATACTGGAGTGAAGGAGGTAGATACAGTGGTTATATGAATGTACAATGTGCAGGGATACTGGAGTGAAGGAGGTAGATAGTGGTTATATGAATGTACAATGTGCAGGGATACTGGAGTGATGGAGGTAGATAGTGGTTATATGAATGTACAATGTGCAGGGATACTGGAGTGAAGGAGGTAGATAGTGGTTATATGAATGTACAATGTGCAGGGATACTGGAGTGAAGGAGGTAGATACAGTGGTTATATGAATGTACAATGTGCAGGGATACTGGAGTGAAGGAGGTAGATAGTGGTTATATGAATGTACAATGTGCAGGGATACTGGAG
>NC_060175.1:96985220-97090220 GCF_021184085.1 Oncorhynchus gorbuscha
ATTAAACAAATAGGACTAATACACATAACATCTGCGATTATGGGGGTTTAGCTATATGAGTGACAACTGAAAAGAGAACATAACTGCATTACATAAAGAGAGTTCAGAGTTTCCGTCACTGCCCTGTGTCCAATAGTGGAGTAAGGTATACTTAGTATATGGCCTTTGAAAGAAATGAACAAATGAAAATGAACACACACACCACATTATGATGCCATGCTGCTGTAAACCAATTGCTTGTGTTGAATACAGACTTCAAAACTAAAAGTGAATCATTTTTCAAGTAATATTATTTTTTTAAATGTAGAAAAAGAACAACATCTATTCATAAATAAAATAAGATATTTGTCCTTAACATACACATTGTTTACAGTAGACATAAACTCAGCAAAAAAAGAAACGTCCCTTTTTCAGGTCCCTGTCTTTCAAAGATAATTCGAAAAATAATTCAAAGATAATTTGAAAATGTTTCCCATGCTGGTTCAATGAACCATAAACAATTAATGAACATACACCTGTGGAACGGTCGTTAAAGACACTAACAGTTTACAGACGGTAGGCAATTAAGGTCACAGTTATGAAAACTTAGGACGCTAAAGAGACCTTTCTACTGACTCTGAAAAACACCAAAAGCAAGATGCCCAGGTCCCTGCTCATCTGCGTGAACGTGCCTTAGGCATGCTGCAAGGAGGCATGAGGACTGCAGATGTGGCCAGGGCAATAAATTGCAATGTCCGTACTTTGAGATGCCTAAGACAGCGCTACAGGGAGACAGGACAGACAGCTGATCGTCTTCACAGTGGCAGACCACGTGTAACAACACCTGCAAAGGATCGGTCGCTGGACCAGATAGGACTGGCAAAAAGTGATCTTCACTGACGAGTCACGGTTTTGTCTCACCAGGGGTGATGGTCGGATTCACGTTTATCGTCGAAAGAATGAGAGTTACACTGAGGCCTGTACTCTGGAGAGGGATTGATTTGGAGGTGGAGGGTCCGTCATGGTCTGGGGCGGTGTGTCACCGCATCATTGGACTGAGCTTGTTGTCATTGCAGGCAATCTCAACGCTGTGCGTTACAGGGAAGACATCCTCCTCCCTCAAGTGGTACCCTTCCTGTATGCTCATCCTCACATGACCCTCCAGCATGACAATGCCACCAGCCATACTGCTCATTCTGTGCGTGATTTCCTGCAAGACAGGAATGTCAGTTCTGCCATGGCCAGCAAAGAGCCCAGATCTCAATCCCATTGAGCACGTCTGGGACCTGTTGGATCGGAAGGTGAGGGATAGAGCCATTCCCCCCAGAAATCTATGGGAACTTGCAGGTGCCTTGGTGCAAGAGTGGGATAACGTCTCACAGCAATAATGGGCAGATCTGGTGCAGTCCATGAGGAGGAGATGCACTGCAGTACTTAATGCAGCTGGTGGCCACACCAGATACTGACTGTTACTTTTGATTTTGACCCCCCCATCTTTTTCAGGGACACATCATTCCATTTCTGTTAGTCACATGTATGTGGAACTTGTTCAGTTTATGTCTGTTGTTGAATCTTGTTATGTTCATACAAATATTTAGACATGTTAAGTTTGCTGAAAATAAATGCAGTTGAAAGTGAGAGGATGTTTCTTTTGTTGCTGAGTTTATGTATTTTCACTCACATTCTTTATATAAAACCTACTGACTGGTTTTCCTACATTGCTTATTGGGGCGACAGGGTAGCCTAGTGGCTAGTAACCGGAAGGTTGCAAGTTCAAACCCACGAGCTGACAAGGTACAAATCTGCCGTTGTGCCCCTGAACAGGCAGTTAACCCACTGTTCCTAGGCCGTCATTGAAAATAAGAATTTGTTCTTAACTGACTTAAGGTTAAATAAAAATGGACTTTTTCCACACAGTATAACAGTCCAGCAAGAGATGCATATCAGTCCTAGGAGAGGTCTTTTCAGTAACTTGCTGCAGTGAAGTTGGTCCTCATCATATAGCTGTAGGATATGGATCGCAGTGGAGGCTGGTGGAGGGAGAAACAGGAGGATGGATTCATTGCGATGGCAGAACCATTGTGGTGGGGGAGGTGAACAAGTGCACTCTTTGGACTCTTGGATGAAGAAACGGACCTCAGCCAGGACCTCCGTGGTGAGAGGCTGCGGACGGGACGGGACGGAGCGTCAATTGGTCGTCACTGCCCAGACACCTGTGTGCGCCTCAGATTGTCCTTTACACGTACAAACTCAGGGACTTCTCTCTCCTGCTCCTCCCTGCGCCTGATCTCCTCCTGCTCATACTGAAACATGACAGTAGATTAATTTCAAACATGGTCATAGCCTTCTGCTGTTTTTGTAAATAGTAAATACACAATTAGTTTTTCTCCCACTTATTGGTGTTTTATTATATAGTGTGTGGATGTGTGTGTGTCTGGTGTGTGTGTTTGGAGTGTGTGTTTGTGTGTGTGTGTGTGTGTTTGGAGTGTGTGTCTGGTGTGTGTGGCATGTGTGTGTGTGTCTGGTGTGTGTCTCGTGTGTGTGTGTGTGTGTGTGTGTGTGTGTGTGTGTGTGTGTGTGTGTGTGTGTGTGTGTGTGTGTGTGTGTGTGTGTGTGTGTGTGTGTGTGTGTGTGTGTGTGTGTGTGTGTGTGTGTGTGTGTGTGTGTGTGTGTGTGTGTGTGGGTCTGGTGTGTGTGTTTGGAGTGTGTGTTTGTGTGTGTGTGTGTGTTTGGAGTGTGTGTCTGGTGTGTGTGTGTGTGTGTGTGTGTGTGTGTGTGTGTGTGTGTGTGTGTGTGTGTGTGTGTGTGTGTGTGTGTGTGTGTGTGTGTGTGTGTGTGTGTGTGTGTGTGTGTGTGTGTGTGTGTGTGTGTGTGTGTGTGTGTGTGGTGTGTGTTACCTCCAGCAGTATCTGCTGTCTCTTGCGTAGCTCCATCTCCAGTTCCAGAGGAGGCTGTAGAGCCAGTTCCTGCTCTCTGTGCTGCTCCAGCCTCCTCTGTTCCAGGACTCGCTTCAGCTCAGGCTTCTCTCCTGGCAACAGACCTCTAAGTGGGCAGAACAGTCAACATATTCAGACATATTTACACTACTGCGCCAAGCAGAGCTGAGCTGAGCTGGCCTGGCTTGCATCCATCATTGTTGCTGGAAAGGACAATGTGAAACAAAATATCTAAGCCAGAAGATCGGTTCAGGTTGGCATGATTTGGGGGGAAAGGGTATTACATGCAGGGGTCTCAGTCTCACTCACTCACTCACTCACTCACTCACTCACACGCGCACGCACGCACACACACACACACACAATATGTCTATAATGGCATGCCAGGATTTATACTGAGTCCTGTGGATGACGCTATAGACATATTGTGTGTGTGTGTGTGTGTGTGTGTGTGTGTGTGTGTGTGTGTGTGTGTGTGTGTGTGTGTGTGTGTGTGTGTGTGTGTGTGTGTGTGTGTGTGTGTGTGTGTGTGTGTGTGTGTGTGTGTGTGTGTGTGTGTGTGTGTGTGTGGGTGTGTACACTATGTACTGCATGTGTACAGAGGCACAAATAAAAGTTAAAATAAACACACACACACACACACACACACACACACACACACACACACACACACACACACACACACACACACACACACACACACACACACACACACACACACACACACACACACACACACACACACACACACACACACACACACTACCACTCGGTCTGTCCTTGTGGTGCTGGGAATAAAGGCAGCATAGTTTAATAATACTAGACCTACACTCAGACACTATTATCTCTTACACCTTTCATTTTGTCTATGCTTCAGCAGATGAGATCTTTCTTCAAAATTTGGAGACATATAATAGAGCCTTTTGTTGATTTCTATGTATATTGTAAGTATATACGTAGAATGTATGCACACATGACTGTAAGTCGCTTTGGATAAAAGCGTCTGCTAAATGGCATACATTATATGGAAGTGTTTTATTTCAACCCCACCGTTTGGTGCTGACCAACAGTTCGCGGTGCAGGTCGTGGTGACTGGGTGTCTCCACAGTGGAGCCGTTCAGCTTCACCCTGGGCTGCTGCAGCTGGGACTGGCTCACCTCCTGGACCTCACTACACTCTGTAGACTGCCGGGACAGGGCGTCGCGGCACACATAGTTCTCTACAGAAGAAAAAATATATATATATATGTCTGAGAATTTGGCATGTCGAGCGTTTTTCCAGATCTGTTTTTTTTGCGTTTGCCAACTCCAATGTTGTCATTGTCAGATCATTCCATAAGTTGTCAAGAGAGTAAAAACAGACAAATCAAATCTAATTGTATTTGTCACATGCATCGAATACAACAGGTGTAGACCTGACAGTGAAATGCTTACTTACATCTCAGGCTACCACAAGTCAACGTGTACCATCAAATCTGAGATCACATCATTTATGAATTGAATCAGTCTTAGCTGTTACTATAGATGTACCTTTTCTATGGTGCCGAAATCCTGGCCGCTGAGGAAGCACCTGAAAGGTGAGAGAGAAAAGAAAGGAAATCGCCCATCAATTAACTCCAGCAGAGTAGACAAACATTGTACTGCATGGAGTCTAGTGATATGATACAGTAGGGAACAACACATCCACACCACACGGTACCAAGGGCATGGTGTAAAACATCAGAGAGCTAACGGAGAAATAAGGCTTGAACCACTGTCAATGAACCACATCGGTGCATTATGTGGAGTGGAGTCTGAACATCCTATCTGATCACCATCTCAAGCATCACAAACACTGGATGTGTGGGTAATACCTTCCTATAGTGTAAAACATCTTCCGTCACAGCACATTTGACTCTAACAATGTGGTATGTAATCAAGTCTTCCCTGTGTTAATCAAGCTGCTTGTTGATACACCCCGTGGGATCTATGTTGTGTAATAAGGGATAGAAGAAGAAGAGCCAAACACCGGATAGGCTGCCTGCTGTGTTACTAAACGAGTGAAGAAGAAGAAGAGCCACCCCCGGATAGGCTGCCTGCTGTGTTACTAAACGCGTGAAGAAGAAGAGCCACCCCCGGATAGGCTGCCTGCTGTGTTACTAAACGCGTGAAGAAGAGCCAGCACCGGATAGGCTGCCTGCTGTGTTACTAAACGCGTGAAGAAGAGCCACCACCGGATAGGTTGCCTGCTGTGTTACTAAACGCGTGAAGAAGAGCCACCACCGGATAGGCTGCCTGCTGTGTTACTAAACGCGTGAAGAAGAAGAGCCACCCCCGGATAGGCTGCCTGCTGTGTTACTAAACGCGTGAAGAAGAGCCACCACCGGATAGGCTGCCTGCTGTGTTACTAAACGCGTGAAGAAGAAGAAGAGCCATCCCGGATAGGCTGCCTGCTGTGTTACTAAACGCGTGAAGAAGAAGAAGAGCCACCACCGGATAGGCTGCCGGCTGTGTTACAAACGCGTGAAGAAGAAGAGCCACCCCCAGATAGGCTGCCTGCTGTGTTACTAAACGCGTGAAGAAGAAGAAGAGCCACCCCCGGATAGGCTGCCTGCTGTGTTACAAACGCGTGAAGAAGAAGAAGAGCCACCCCCGGATAGGCTGCCTGCTGTGTTACTAACGCGTGAAGAAGAAGAAGAGCCACGACCGGATAGGCTGCCGGCTGTGTTACAAACGCGTGAAGAAGAAGAAGAGCCATCCCGGATAGGCTGCCTGCTGTGTTACTAAACGCGTGAAGAAGAAGAAGAGCCATCCCGGATTACTGTGTTACTAACGCGTGAAGAAGAAGAAGAGCCATCCCCGGATAGGCTGACTACTGTGTTACTAACGCATGAAGAAGAAGAGCCATCCCGGATTACTGTGTTACTAACGCGTGAAGAAGAAGAAGAGCCATCCCGGATTACTGTGTTACTAACGCGTGAAGAAGAAGAAGAGCCATCCCCGGATAGGCTGACTACTGTGTTACTAACGCATGAAGAAGAAGAGCCATCCCGGATTACTGTGTTACTAACGCGTGAAGAAGAAGAAGAGCCATCCCCGGATAGGCTGCCTGCTGTGTTACTAACGCGTGAAGAAGAAGAAGAGCCACCACCGGATAGGCTGCCGGCTGTGTTACAAACGCGTGAAGAAGAAGAAGAGGCATCCCGGATAGGCTGCCTGCTGTGTTACTAAACGCGTGAAGAAGAAGAAGAGCCATCCCGGATTACTGTGTTACTAACGCGTGAAGAAGAAGAAGAGCCATCCCTGGATAGGCTGACTACTGTGTTACTAACGCATGAAGAAGAAGAGGAGCCATCCCCAGATAGGCTGCCTGCTGTGTTACTAAACGCGTGAAGAAGAAGAAGAGCCATCCCCGGATAGGCTGATTACTGTGTTACTAACGCATGAAGAAGAAGAGGAGCCATCCCCGGATAGGCTGACTACTGTGTTACTAACGCATGAAGAAGAAGAGGAGCCATCCCCAGATAGGCTGCCTGCTGTGTTACTAAACGCGTGAAGAAGAAGAAGAGCCACCACCGGATAGGCTGCCTGCTGTGTTACTAACGCGTGAAGAAGAAGAGGAGCCAACCCCGGATAGGCTGCCTGCTGTGTTACTAACGCGTGAAGAAGAAGAGGAGCCACCCCCGGATAGGCTGCCTGCTGTGTTACTAACGCGTGAAGAAGAAGAGGAGCCATCCCCGGATAGGCTGACTACTGTGTTACTAACGCGTGAAGAAGAAGAGCCACCCCCAGATAGGCTGACTACTGTGTTACAAACGCATGAAGAAGAAGAGGAGCCATCCCCGGATAGGCTGACTACTGTGTTACTAACGCGTGAAGAAGAAGAGGAGCCACCCCCGGATAGGCTGCCTGCTGTGTTACTAACGCGTGAAGAAGAAGAGCCACCCCCAGATAGGCTGACTACTGTGTTACTAACGCATGAAAAAGAAGAGGAGCCATCCCCAGATAGGCTGCCTGCTGTGTTACTAACGCATGAAGAAGAAGAGGAGCCACCCCCGGATAGGCTGCCTGCTGTGTTACTAAACGCGTGAAGAAGAAGAAGAGCCACCCCCGGATAGGCTGCCTGCTGTGTTACAAACGCGTGAAGAAGAAGAAGAGCCACCCCCGGATAGGCTGCCTGCTGTGTTACTAACGCGTGAAGAAGAAGAAGAGCCACGACCGGATAGGCTGCCGGCTGTGTTACAAACGCGTGAAGAAGAAGAAGAGCCATCCCGGATAGGCTGCCTGCTGTGTTACTAAACGCGTGAAGAAGAAGAAGAGCCATCCCGGATTACTGTGTTACTAACGCGTGAAGAAGAAGAAGAGCCATCCCCGGATAGGCTGACTACTGTGTTACTAACGCATGAAGAAGAAGAGCCATCCCGGATTACTGTGTTACTAACGCGTGAAGAAGAAGAAGAGCCATCCCGGATTACTGTGTTACTAACGCGTGAAGAAGAAGAAGAGCCATCCCCGGATAGGCTGACTACTGTGTTACTAACGCATGAAGAAGAAGAGCCATCCCGGATTACTGTGTTACTAACGCGTGAAGAAGAAGAAGAGCCATCCCCGGATAGGCTGCCTGCTGTGTTACTAACGCGTGAAGAAGAAGAAGAGCCACCACCGGATAGGCTGCCGGCTGTGTTACAAACGCGTGAAGAAGAAGAAGAGGCATCCCGGATAGGCTGCCTGCTGTGTTACTAAACGCGTGAAGAAGAAGAAGAGCCATCCCGGATTACTGTGTTACTAACGCGTGAAGAAGAAGAAGAGCCATCCCTGGATAGGCTGACTACTGTGTTACTAACGCATGAAGAAGAAGAGGAGCCATCCCCAGATAGGCTGCCTGCTGTGTTACTAAACGCGTGAAGAAGAAGAAGAGCCATCCCCGGATAGGCTGATTACTGTGTTACTAACGCATGAAGAAGAAGAGGAGCCATCCCCGGATAGGCTGACTACTGTGTTACTAACGCATGAAGAAGAAGAGGAGCCATCCCCAGATAGGCTGCCTGCTGTGTTACTAAACGCGTGAAGAAGAAGAAGAGCCACCACCGGATAGGCTGCCTGCTGTGTTACTAACGCGTGAAGAAGAAGAGGAGCCAACCCCGGATAGGCTGCCTGCTGTGTTACTAACGCGTGAAGAAGAAGAGGAGCCACCCCCGGATAGGCTGCCTGCTGTGTTACTAACGCGTGAAGAAGAAGAGGAGCCATCCCCGGATAGGCTGACTACTGTGTTACTAACGCGTGAAGAAGAAGAGCCACCCCCAGATAGGCTGACTACTGTGTTACAAACGCATGAAGAAGAAGAGGAGCCATCCCCGGATAGGCTGACTACTGTGTTACTAACGCGTGAAGAAGAAGAGGAGCCACCCCCGGATAGGCTGCCTGCTGTGTTACTAACGCGTGAAGAAGAAGAGCCACCCCCAGATAGGCTGACTACTGTGTTACTAACGCATGAAAAAGAAGAGGAGCCATCCCCAGATAGGCTGCCTGCTGTGTTACTAACGCATGAAGAAGAAGAGGAGCCACCCCCGGATAGGCTGCCTGCTGTGTTACTAACGCATGAAGAAGAAGAGCCATCCCCAGATAGGCTGCCTGCTGTGTTACTAACGCGTGCCGTCTCTATTTAGTCAAAGTGCTGTCACACGGAGGGAGCTCCTGTCAGATCGCCAGGTCTTATTAACGGTTTGGCTCTACACTCAAGGTTACCAAGCTTTCCCAGTCCAGTCCATTCTCAAGCTCATCATCATCATCATCCTCACAGGGGCTTTAACTAAGTAACTTCAATATCATCATGATAATAATGCCATGGCAACCATCTGATGACAAACTCAACAAATATAAGGAGACACCGTAGTATGCATGTGAAAACAAGCACCAAACTATTCGAACTGAACAACGTAACAGCCATGTAACAGCCTAATTATAGCCTTTATAAGAGATGACTCTACTTCTACACCTGCATTGCTTGTTGTTTGGGGTTTTAGGCTGGGTTTCTGTACAGAACTTTGAGATATCAGCTGATGTACGAAGGGCTATATAAATACATTTGATTTGATTTTGATTTGACTTTATTGTAAAGTGTAACTATTAGAAGTATAGAAATAGCTACCACAGCTGGTAGAGAGAATCAATTCATCATAAGACTAGTCTCGACACACAGATTCCTCTGTCAGTAGTTGAAATCAGATAACCCTACTCTCAGATATATAATCACACTCTCCTTTGGAAGCAGGCCTCATGAACAGTATCATATTAACCAGAAGACAGATGGCAGACTGCAGTTGTCGTGACCGTTCTGTGACTGGCCTTTGACTCACAGACAGGCAAAGTCAAAGACAAAAACTAGCATCTTGCTCCAGGCCACAAACACTATCAACTACTACTACAGGTCTCTAGATAGTTTTTTCATGCTGGATTGATTGTAATGCACCCATAATGTGTCGGAGGCACTGAGGCTTTGGGAAAAGACCGCTGTTGGTCCTACAGGCTATCAACTACCCAGCATGCTCTGTGCTGTGCCACGTTGTGCATGCATGTCTGTTTAGAACACGTCACTCTAAAGACTCAGGGACTATCTGCTATCTCTGGAACCAGTGTTATAAGCTGTACTGTCCTATTGCCCCCTCCCTCCCTCCCTGCCTCCTTCTTCCTGGTGCAGCCGGGTGTTATTGCAGCCCCTCCCAGCATGGTGTTGATCTGGAAATGGAGGATAAAGAGAGACAGGGAACATGGTGACTCACTTTTAACCAGAGTTACAGAGCCAGGAAATAGATGAATGCCACCCGCCAGCCAGACAGACCAGCCAGCCAACCAACAGCTAGCTAGACCAGACCAGACCAGATCAGCCAGCCAACCAACAGCTAGCTAGACCAGACCAGATCAGCCAGCCAACCAACAGCTAGCCAAACCAGACTAGCCAGACAACAGCTAGCCAGACAACAGTCAACCAGACCAGTCCAATATGATCTTCTGGTGTCCCTCTCTAACCCTTCAGACACTGACATTGTTGGACCAATCCATATCTATAGAAATTCATGTCATTTTGATCAATCTCAACAACTAGGGCATTTTATTGCATTCTTGGGGGAAAACATATTGGATTGAATTTGTATCATGATACCATATGTTTATGGTCATATCAGTTCAATAGGAAGCTATTCCCTTCTTGTAAGATTCAGATGACCCATTTTAAAACCCACTTGGCCACCTTGTGGCCACCAGTGGTAACATCCGCAGTCGGACCTGAAGTGTTTTTGATCATGGTCTGTAGACTATAATTAACTCAAAGCCCAATGCTTGGTTATGACAGAAGGATAGACAACACACAAGTGATATAACATAGATACATCCAAAGTCAAATTGGATTAAACAATGTAAAATTCTCCTATCTCAAAATGAAACATGTTATATAAACTTGAGTGATTATCTTGAGTGATTATCCCTCATAGCCTGGTTCCTCTCTAGGTTTCTTCCTAGGTTTTGACCTTTCTATGGGGTTTTTCCTAGCCACCGTGCTTCTACACCTGCATTGCTTGCTGTTTGGAGTTTTAGGCTGGGTTTCTGTACAGCACTTTGTGACATCAGCTGACGCAAGAATGGCTTTATAAATACATTTGATTGATTGATTGATCTCTCATCCTTTGCCAAAAAACACCAACATACACCTCCAGTCTACTGCAAAGAAATCCACATGTGTCTGATGAAATTTTTGTCGATTGTTCGAATCTTTTGACTGTTTGGATCAATCCACACACGGTCTGTAATGCTGTACTACTGATTAAGTATAGGCACAGTAGAGTTGTTGCTCTACAATATAACCCCATGACATTTTGACTATGCAGAAAGAAGCAACAGCATCCATAGCATCAATGCATAGTCAGCTTAGGTATCCATTCCTAGAAGGTCACAGATCAGTATCTCTAATATGTTGATCAGAATCACCTGCCACTGTCAGTCAACACCATAGAATTGAATATAACACTAATTGAATGTATCTCTATGACCAGCACCCACGACCTATGACAGGTGTCCAACAGAAAACCAGGTGTGATAGTTGAGCCACCAATTCAGAAAGCAGTTCAGACAATAATAAACAGACTCACTTTCTTTGAGTTGTATGACCCTTCCATGGCACGGTCGCTACGGTCCCCCGTTTCTATCAAGCTACAAGGTCTCTCCCCTCTCTCTCTCTCTCTCTCTCTCTCTCTCTCTTATTCAATAGTCCATTGTCAAATGCCACACACTTCTACACAGACAGGCGCCTGCTTCTTTGCATCTCCCAAATCCAACATACTAGTGCTGTCGCTGAGGAGAAGACCGTCTGTAAGGTTACACTTGAATGACTTAAACTACACACAGTGGCAGTAGACAACCCCGATAATCCCATTACGCCATTCAAGATTAAGGGTACATCCCATATGGAACCCTATTTATTATACAGAACACTACGTTTAACCAGAACACTGGTCAAACGTAATCTACTACATAGAGACTAGGGTGCCATTTGGGATTCACCCCCCCCAGATAAGGACGTGGGATTAGCTAATTACCTTGGACATGAATGCGGCTTTTCACCACTCCAAATTACAAAGGTAACGTAATGCAAAGAAATCGAGCCAAGACCTCAGAAAAAAAATTGTAGACCTCCACAAGTCTGGTTCATCCTCAGGAAGGAGATGCGTTCTGTCTCCTAGAGATGAACGTATTTTGTTGTGAAGAGTGCAAATCAATCCCAGAACAATAGCAAAGGACCTTGTGAATATGCTGGAGGAAACAGGTACAAAAGTATCTATATTCACAGTAAAATGACTCCTATATCGACGTAACCTGAAAGGCCGCTCAGCAAGGAAGAAGCCACTGTTCCAAAACCGCCATAAAAAAGACAGACTACAGTTTGCAACTGCACATGAGGACAAAGATCGTACTTTTTGGGGAAATGTCCTCTGGTCTGATGAAATAAAAATATGACTATTTGGCCATAATGACCATCCTCATGTTTGGAGGAAAAAGGGGGAGGCTTGCAAGCCAAAAACACCATCTCAACCGTGAAGCACAGGGGTGGCAGCATCATGTCATGGGGGTGTTTTGCTGCAGGAGGGTCTGGTGGAATCATGAGGAAGGACAATTATGTGGATATATTGACGCAACATCTCAAGACATCAGTCAGGAAGTTAAAGCTTGGTCGCAAATGGGTCTTCCAAATGGACAATGACCCCAAGCATACTTCCAAAGTTGTGGCAAAATGGCTTAAGTACAACGACGTCAAGGTATTGGTGTGGCCATCACAAAGCCCTGACCTCAATCCTATAGAAAATGTGTGGGCAGAACTGAAAAAGCGTGTGCGAGCAAGGAGGCTTACAGTTACACCAGCTCTGTCAGGAGTAATGGGCGTATGTTCACCCAACTTATTGTGGGAAGGTTGTGGAAGGCTCTCCGAAACGTTTGACCCAAGTTAAACAATTTAAAGGTAATGCTACCAAATACTAATTGAGTGTATGTAGACTTCTGACCCACTGGGAATGTGATGAAAGAAATCAAATCTGAAATAAAAAATTCTCTCTGCTATTATTCTGACATTTCACGTGTGTGTGTGTGTGTGTGTGTGTGTGTGTGTGTGTGTGTGTGTGTGTGTGTGTGTGTGTGTGTGTGTGTGTGTGTGTGGATATATATATATATATATATATGTATGTATATATATATATATATATATATATATATATATATATATATATATATATATATATATATATATATATATATATATATATATATATATATATATACAGTATATCACAAAAGTGAGTACACCCCTCACATTTCTGTAAATATTTGAGTATATCTTTTCATGTGACAACCTGAAGAAATGACACTTTGCTACAAGTAGTGAGTGTATAGCTTGTATAACAGTGTAAATTTGCTGTCCCCTCAAAATAACTCAACACACAGCCATTAATGTCTAAACCGCTGGCAACAAAAGTGAGTACACCCCTAAGTGAAAATGTTCAAATTGGGCCCAATTAGCCATTTTCCCTCCCCAGTGTCATGTGACTCGTTAGTGTTACAAGGTCTCAGGTGTGAATGGGGAGCAGGTGTGTTAAATTTGGTGTCATCGCGCACATACTTCATACTGACTGGTCACTGGAAGTTTAACATGGTACCTCATGGCAAAGAACTCTCTGAGGATCTGAAAAAAAATAATTGTTGCTCTACATAAAGATGGCCTGGACTATAAGAAGATTGCCAAGACCCTGAAACTGAGCTGCAGCATGGTGGCCAAGACCATACAGCGGTTTAACTGGACAGGTACCACTCAGAACAGGCCTCGCCATGGTCGACCAAAGAAGTTGAGTGCACGTGCTCAGCGTCATATCCAGAGGTTGTCTTTGGGACATAGACGTATGAGTGCTGCCAGCATTGCTGCAGAGGTTGACGGGGTGGGGGGTCAGCCTGTCAGTGCTCAGACCATACACCGTACACTGCATCAAATTGGTCTGCATGGCTGTCGTCCCAGAAGGAAGCCGCTTCTAAAGATGATGTCCATCTCTGATTTCTTCCTGTGACATCGGGTGCTGTAGATGTCTTGGAGGGCAGACAGGGTGCTCCTTGTGATGCGTTGTGCAGACCGTACCACCCTCTGGAGAGCTCTGCGGTTGCGGGCGGTGCCATACCAGGCGGTGATAGACCCCGACAGGATGCTCACAATTGTGCATCTGTAAAGGTTTCTGAGGGTCTTAGGGGCCAAGCTGAATTTATTCAGCCTCCTGAGGTTGAAGAGGGGCTGTTGCGCCATCCTCACCACACTGTCTGTGTGGGTGGACCATTTCAGATTGTCAGTGATGTGCATGCTGAGAAACTTGAAGCTTTCCACCTTCTCCACTGCGGCCCCGTTGATGTGGATAGGGGTGTGCTCAGTCTGCTTTTTCCTGAAGTTCCGATCAGCTCCTTCATTTTGTTGATGTTGATGGAGAAGTTATTTTCCTGACACCACTCCGCCAGGGCTCTCACCTCCTCCCTGTAGGCTGTCTTGTCATTGTTGGTAAATCAGGCCTACTACTGTTGTGTCCTCTGCAAACGTGATGATGGAGTCGGAGGTGTGCGTGGCCGCGCAATCATGGCTGAACAGGGAGTACAGAAGGGGGCTCAGCACGCACCTTTGTGAGGCGCCTGTGATGAGGATCAGCGAAGTGGAGGTGTTGTTTCCTACCTTAACCACCTGGGGTTACTTCCCTTCAGGAAGTCCAAGACCCAGTTGCAGGGTGGGGTTCAAACCCAGGGCCCCGAGCTTAATGATGAGCTTGGAGGGTACTATGGTGTTGAAGGCTGAGCTATAGTCAATGAACAGCATTCTGACGAAGGTATTCCTCTTGTTCAGTTGGGATAGGGCAGTGCGATGGCGATTGCATCATCTGTAGATCTATTGGCGCGGTAAGCAAATTGAAGTGGGTCTAGGGTGTCAGGTAAGGTAGAGGTGATATGATCCTTAACTAGCCTCTCAAAGCACTTCATGATGATAGAAGTGAGTGCTACGGGGCGATAGTCATTTAGTCCAGTTACCTTTGCTTTCTTGGGTACAGGAACAATGGTGGACATCTTGAAGCATGTGGAGACAGCAAACTGGGATAGGGAGAGATTGAATATGTCCATAAAGCCTTGTGAGGGTTAACACGCTTAAATGTCTTACTCGCGTTTGCCATGGAGAACGAGAGCCCAGAGTCCTTGGTGGCACTGTATTATCCTCAAAGCGGGCAAAGAAGGTGTTTAGCTTGTCTGGGAGCAAGAAGTCGGTGTCCGCGACATGGCTGATTTTCGCTTTGTAATCTGTGATTGTCTGGAGACACTGCCACATACATCTGGTGTCTGAGCCGTTGAATTGCGACTCCACTTTGTCTCTGTACTGATGTTTAGCCTGTTTTATTGCCGTAGGGAAGGAATAACAACACTGTTTCCATTCTACCATGTTCCAAGTCACCTTGCCATGGTGGTTTTCTAAAATTATTTATCTGTGTTTTTGTCTGGTTGATCATGCGTCTCCATCTTTTATCTTTTATTTATCTTTTTCTTTTCTTTTAATCACTCCTCTTTCACCCCAGCTGCCAAACTAACCCTAATTCAGATGACCATCCTACCCATGCTAGATTACGGAGATGTAATTTATAGATCGGCAGGTAAGGGTGCATCTCTGTATACCCGTTGCAAGACCCACTGGTTGATGTTTATTTATCAAACCCTCTTAGGCCTCACTCCCCCCAATCTGAGATACCTAATGCAGCCCTCATCCTCCACATACAACACCCGTTCTACCAGTCACATTCTGTTAAAGGTCCCCAAAGCACACACATCCCTGGGTCGCTCCTCTTTTCAGTTTGCTACTGTAACGAGCTGCAAAAATACACTTAAAACTGGACCTTTTTATCTCCATCTCTTCATTCAAAGACTCAATCATGGATACGCTTACTGACAGTTGTGGCTGCTTTGCGTGATGCATTTTTGTCTCTACCTTCTTGCCCTTTGTGCTGTTGTGTGTACCATGTTTTGTGTTGCTGCCATCTTGTGCTGCCGCCATGTTGTGTTGCTACCTTGTTGTTGTTATGTTATGTTGCTGCCATGCTGTGTTCTCATATGTTGCTGCCATGCTATGTTGTTGTCTTAGGTCTCTCTTTATGTACTGCTCTGGTGTCTCTCTTGTCATGTGTGTTTTGTACTATACTTTTGTTTTATTTTGAATCCCAGCCCCCGTCTCCACAGGAAGGCCTAAATAAAAATGTATTAAGAACTAACATAAACACAAACAATTGGTACTTTGTAAAGAGATTGAATTGCATGATAAAATTTCCCATCAACCATTGTCTTTAACATTTCAATAGTCAAAAATGGGTTTCTCTCATAGTCTCCTTTCAAAACAGATCTGTTATGATCAGCTTGGTCCAGTTTAGCTCAGTGCAGAATGCAAATGTAGGGATTAAGTAAGTTAAAAAGAAAAAGATTTCAGTAAGAGATGCACCCTCATTGATTTCAGTAAGAGATGCACCCTCATTGATTTCAGTAAGAGATGCGCCCTCATTGATTTCAGTAAGAGATGCACCCTCATTGATTTCAGTAAGAGATGCACCCTCATTGATTTCAGTAAGAGATGCACCCTCATTGATTTCAGTAAGAGATGCAGCCTCATTGATTTCAGTAAGAGATGCACCCTCATTGATTTCAGTAAGAGATGCACCCTCATTGATTTCAGTAAGAGATGCACCCTCATTGATTTCAGTAAGAGATGCACCCTCATTGATTTCAGTAAGAGATGCACCCTCATTGATTTCAGTAAGAGATGCACCCTCATTGATTTCAGTAAGAGATGCACCCTCATTGATCTCACTAAGAGATTGACCCTCATCGATCTCACTAAGAGATTGACCCTCATCGATCTCACTAAGAGATGCACCCTCATTGTACCAGATATGGACTAGAAGTGATCCTGCAACTGGTTTACATTGCCCTTCTACGGTGATACATTAACCATGTACATGTTTTTGCGGTCAAACAAATGTAAATATAGTAGCAGCATGACTTTGCTTAGAGAATGCGACGCTTATTTCTGTATTGTTATAAAAGTGTAAAGTGTACAGAGATCAACAACATGAGAGAGTGCCCCTCTGTGTGCAGTCAGTGGTGAAAACAGATTGGGTGATGTATCTCTTTCTGTGTATTCAAAAGGGCACTTTGGGAATTTTACTGTGAATCTAGTGCTTTTGGGATTCAGGAGTTTGGACCAAGGTACCTAGACAGAATAACACAGTCATTAATTTGACATTTATTTTTTTAAGTGTGATTTTCTATTATGTGGAAAATGTGAAGGTGGAATAGAGGGTGGAAATGGAAAATAAAGTTTATACAATATATTGCCGTAAATTAATAAAGTTGAACCATTTATAAGTTATTTATATGTTAAGAATGTTGTGTGATTTTATTTTATTTTTAAAGGCACATGTAAGCCTCCTGCTCAATACAAGGCAGCCACTGGTTACCATCTATGGCCACATGAAGGCACACTATTACTTTACGACAGCCTTCCCCACGAAATGTCCCATGATTCCTTGCGCTCTATAAATTCCATAACTCGGAAACGGAGCCATTCTTGTTTTGTTTGACTGGTGGCGTGTGTTTGTGCGAGCGAATGAATGCGAGAGAGAATGATTGTTTTATGTCTGTAATGTTTCATGTCTTAGTCTAGCGACCAAAAAAAACTACACAGTGATCTTATTTGATCTGATCGGGGTTTGGCCTTGCTCCGATTCGGAAATGATAGGACCCGACATGCGAGCCCCTGAGGCCATGAGCATGAAGCTTCCACTAACTTCAGGGCCTCCACAAGAAATTGTGGTCAGAAGTGATGACTCGATCAGATATACTAGGTCCGAGGAGATTTGTGGTTTTACCTCATGCTCCACACCGGCCAATGAGTATAACAGCGATTCTGATCTGCCATAAATTCGATAGTTGTGCCCAGGTGTAAGAAGCTGCCTGTATTTGGCTGGCTAGCTACTAAGCTAACGTTGGCTAACGAGGTAACTCTTTGTGGCCCATGCGAACAGCAAAGCTAACAAACAGCCAGGTAATGAGCCAATGGCAGTAAAGTCGTTTTGGAGAGAAGTGGGCAAATTTGTAGTGTCAAAGAAATTCGTTTGTGGTCCTGCTGCTGGTCGCTTCAAAAGAAGCCATGGTCGTTAATATACACTTTCTGCTCACTGTGCATCCAGTCATAACAACACGTCATTTGACATGATTCGTTTTTCTTGGGGGGTAGATAGATGGTAGATGGCATCAATGTAATTGTTTGCATTTTCAATCTCCCATGTATTTTTTTTTTTTAATGTGTGTGTATATGTAGCGTGGTTCGTTCTGCGTTGTGTACTTTTAATTAGGACCCTGATACAACTGTAGGTCTGCTGGTTGGATTATTTTTATTTGCCCTGCACACGAAGAGACGACACAATATTTTAGCCCTTGGCGCAGTCACGGCTCTCGGACACCTTGCTAGCCGAAGGTCAGGCAAAAGAGAACAGTAAGGGAGTACGGAAATACAGATAACCCGCGATGGGCCAAACTAAAATCTACTACACTTTTACAATCACGTGTATGTGCAATATTGATATGAAAAAGTGTTTGTACACCAAAAATAACATTAGCTATGCAGCTGTCTTTTTTTTGTTGAAGCACACGGAATTATTATCAAATAATTAACATCCCATCTTGACCTGGCCTATTTGAATTGGTCCCTGTGTGCAATTTGGTGCATAGTCTAGGGGAACAACATCAATCACACTGCGACATATATATATCCTTTATCATGTTCTGCTAACCCTACCTCCTCTAATTGGAGTAAACTAATGAACAACAATTAGGATTTTGCTTCCAGTTTAAACACACTATATACATTTTACAGACACACATCTATTTTACAATAGTATTTATTTTGTTTGTTTTTAGTCCTGTCCTTCCCCAACCTCCCATCGGAACCTTTGTAATCTCATAGTTTCTTTAGATTGTAAATAAATAAAAAATTTAAGCCAAAAGTATTATATTATTGATCGATTGACTGACTTTTCAGATCACCCCCGTATTGCTATCTGCAGCTTTAGCTCCAGGTAAATGTTGCAATTCTTCAGCCATTACATATGGACAGTACCAAAATAAATTGTCTAATGACTGTCACTTCGCAGAAAAATCTGCAGAGCTGGGAAAGTTGAATCCCCCATATATGCACTACAAAGTTTGGGGTCACTTAGACATTTCCTTGTTTTTTTTTGTCCGTTTAAAATAACATCAAATTGATCAGAAATACAGTGTAGACATTCTTTATGTTGTAAATGACTAGTGTAGCTGGAAACTGACGTTTTTTTTAAATGGAATATCTACATAGGCATACAGAGGCCCATTATCAACAACCTTCACTCCCGTGTTCCAATGGCACGTTGTGTTAGTTAATCCACATTTATCATTTTAAAAGGCTAATTGATCATTAGAAAACCTTTTTGCAATTATGTTAACACAGCTGAAAACTTTTCTGATTAAAGAAGCAATAAAACTGGCCTTCTTTCGACTAGTTGAGTATCTGGAGCATCAGCATTTGTGGGTTCGATTACAGGCTCAAAATGGCCAGCAACAAAGTATTTTCTTCTGAAACTCTTCAGTCTATTCTAAGAAATTAAGGCTATTCCATACAAGAAATTGCCAAGAAACAATATCTCATACAACGCTGTGTACTACTCACTTCACAGAACAGTGCAAACTGGCTGGCCCAGTGCACAACCGAGCAAGAGGACAAGTACATTAGTGTCTAGTTTGAGAAACAGACGCCTCACAAGTCCTCAACTGGCAGCTTCATGAAATAGTACCCGCAAAACACCAGTCTCAATGTCAACAGTGAAGAGGCGACTCCTGTATGCTGGCCTTCTAGGCAGAGTTCTTCTGTCTCGTGTCTGTTCTTTTGCCCATCTCAATCTTTTATTTTTATTGCACAGTCTGAGATATGTTTTTTTCTTTGTGGTCCTTCTGTAGCTCAGTTGGTAGAGCATGGCGCTTGTAACGGCAGGGTAGTGGGTTCGATCCCCGGGACCACCCATACGTAGAATGTATGCACACATGACTGTAAGTCGCTTTGGATAAAAGCGTCTGCTAAATGGCATATATTATTATATTGGCATATATATTTCTTTGCAAGTCTGCCTAGAAGGCCAGCATCCATTTTTTTAACGGACTGGATCTTTATGATTACCACCTGGGTCCTGTTTCAGTAATGAAATCAGACCACCTTGGTGAGTGTCTGATAATCTACCATTTATATAGGAGTGGTTCAAATATGCTAATAACGGTCCTCTGAGTATATCAACAAAAGGTTTGGTATACCTCCACTGGTATTATTAAATAGAGTAGAATCCCCAATAGTGCTTCCAGGAGTATCTCCTTTTGGTAGAGGGATTGTGAGGCATTTCTGTGGAGACAAAAGAAAGATGGGATCTTATCACACATTGTTTGGGAACATGTCCTGCCTAGGCCAGTAGGCCTATGGATTGAAATTACCCCCAACTGCCTTTTTCTTTGATAACTGGTCAGAACTGAGACCCTTGCCATTATGTCAGAACTGGGAGGTCAGAACTAGGGACCCTTACCATTATGTCAGAACTAGGGAACCTTACCATTAGGTCAGAACTAGGGAACCTTACGATTAGGTCAGAACTAGGACCCTTACCATTAGGTCAGAACCAGGACCCTTACCATTAGGTCAGAACTAGAACCCTTACCATTAGGTCAGACCTAGAACCCTTACCATTAGGTCAGACCTAGGACACTTACCATTAGGTCAGAACTAGGACCCTTACCATTAGGTCAGAACTATGACTGTTTGTTAGTAGTCCCAGTAGTTATGTACACAGTCAAAAAGATGTTGATATACCAGTCACAAAGTAGATAACCATGATATTCCTTTCAGACTTCTTCATTATGCACATCCTCCCCTTGTCTGCCCATCAGAGTATTTGCTAATTCACCCCATTAGTTATCATTTATTGAACAAGTCATCAGGACCGAGTTTGCGAAACCCTGATCTAGACAACAGCAGCACCACAGTTTGAGCGTTTCCCCCAGTTGTATGCCCATGTTTTGTGACTTTTGACCCCTAGCCTCCTGGTTTTGTCACCCATGCTTGTCAGTAGCAGTCTCCCTCTGGTATAAAGTTCTTACTACTGAGGAAATCTTGGTGGTGTTCATATGTTGATTTCAGATGGAAGTCTGGGTTGTCTTTAGGTGCCATGGATGGTATAGATGATCGTTAAGTTAATTTATATGCCATTTTATTATGTCAATTATGCATGTTTTCAGTTTCTGTAAAATGTGCGTGTGAATCAATCATGTCAAAGTTTATATTGTGCTAGCTGCATTTAGCTAGTAGGGCTACTTTTCCCCCCATGTTGCCCCGTGTGTCAAGTTGATAATAGGCCTTGTAGAGCTTGAATATTAGCCTACCTGCCGGTAATGATACAGGACATTCCTTCTGATAATGACCAGAGTAGCCATGTCAATCAGATGACACCACGGTTTGCCATTTTGAATTAGGCGAGTTGGTTTATCAAACGTCTCTTTCTGTTCAGTTGGGAAGAAAAATGCATAGGCTAAGTGATAAAAGAACAGAAATCATTTAACGTCAGATTTACTGCCGGGGCGGCAGGGTAGCCTAGTGGTTAGAGTGTTGGACTAGTAACCGGAACGTTGCAAGCTCAAATTCCCGACAAATGTGTCGTTCTGCCCCTGAACAGGCAGTTAACCCACTGTTCCTAGGCCGTCATTGAAAATATGAATTTGGTCTTAACTGACTTGCCTAGTTAAATAAAGGTAAAATAAAAAATACGGTTTTTAAATATTTGAGCCAAAATATGGCTCAAATATCATCAGCGCTATTGCTGTCGTTCTCATGTTTAGGGAAAGGGATCTGTCGTTCGTGGCATTATAACAGCTAGAAGTGTTACAATGTGGATGAAGATAAATAAATGTTTTTGCCAACAAATTGTGTCCCCTTGTGTTTGTCGTACTCTACAATGTTTACTTATTAAACATTGGTAGCCCAAAAGCTGGCAGATGGCAATATTGAGTCGTGTCACCTTACCATCCAAATGCACCATCCGTTCAGGCTGCATAGGCTTCGATTTCCTCCTTAACTTTATTTAATGGCGAAAAGGCAGAAAAAAACGGGGGAAATATGCGTACATTCCTTATTAAAAAAAACATTACCAACACCATTACCCACCACCATGCTATTGGCTAATCCCAGATTCTGTGTATTGCATTCAGTTTCAACCTGATTATCTGAATACGATACACAACATCCGGGATTAGCATTTAGCCAAAAGGGTCAGCAGCCAGTTGTGAACTGATAATCGGGCTGAGCCGAGGTATCACAGCAGGAACAGACATGTTCTCCAGAGAATGCAGCATAGCTCCCCGGGCAGGGTGTGACTGTGGATCCTGGGCTAGAACTGCAGAGGGTTCTTCACAACTGGCAGGTTGGGGCTCCCGACAGAGCCAGGGTGGACCTCACAGGCAGGGACTAGCAGAGGACTGAAGGGCCCAGAAGTCAGGGTTGAGCTCTGGCCTCACAGGAGGCGTCGCTGAAGGTCTCCGATGAGGAGCAAGCGGAGGCTCCCCCACAGGGTCAGAGAGGACCTTGCTGGCGAGGATGGGACCTCAGGGCAGAGGCTGAAGCGGCCCCCGTGGAGGAAGCCATGGTGGGCTCCCATTCAGCTGGGCTGGTCTCCTTGTGCTGAGATAAGTGGGAACCGCAATGCATGGGCAGCCAGTGTCTGGAAGCCAGGGCTAAGTGGAGGACCCGTGGCTGGAGATGAACTTGGCTCCTCATCAGGAGCAGGTGGGGGCTTGTCATTGGCTTCTGGTGAAGCCCCCTAACTGGAACAGGGATGACTCCTAGTGTAAAGCCAAGTGGTGGACCCTGGGCTGCAACTGGTGGCATAGATACTGGGACAGGGTCTGAAGATCCCTGGACTGAGGCTGGTGGCAGAGATACTGGGACAGGGGTTGGGGATCCATGGGCTGCAGGTGATGGCAGAGATACTGCGACAGCGGCTGAGGATCCCTGGGCTGCAGCTGGTGGCAACCAGGGAGATGCTGCCTGATGAGCTGCATCAACGACGGTCTGTGGGCCAGTGGCTGCAACACGATGACTCTCTGTTACAGGGGCTGGTGATCTGAAGATTGGGCCAGGTTGTACCTTCAGGTCCAGCTGGGCCGCCCGGGTAGGAGGCAGCGGGTCTACGATGACGGAAGCAGGCTGGGCCCTTGTAGATGGAGAAGGATGCTGCTCCTCATGCCTGGCAGACAGGGAGTCTGACTTGACAGTGGTAGGTTGAGCTCCTATAGCAGGAACAGACAGAAGACTGGAGCACAAGGTAGGCTCAGACCCATATTCAGTGGCATACAGGAACTTGAGGGAAGAATGGGTTAGCTTTGTAGGGATCAGCAGTAACCCTGGGGAAGGGGCAGACTGGGCCCCATCTGTGGTAGCTGGTCTGGGCTCCAGGAAAGGGGTAGGCAGAGCACCTGTGGCTGGAGAGGGCTGTAGCACCATGTTTGCCTGGAGCACCACGGTGGCTACTACTGGCTGATTCTCTGTAGCTGGAGAAGCTGAAGAGTCCACCTCGTTGATTAACTTCGGCTCTGTAGCAGGAGCGGGTGGCAACTCTGGAACAGCAGCTGGCTGCAGGCTACTGTTGACTGATAGGTCCTTTGTGGCGGCAGACTGAAGCACCTTGTTAGGAACAGGCTGGATACCCATTCTGAGGGCAAACTGAGAACCAATGGCAGTGACGGGTAGACATACCCTGGCACCGTCAGTTGGCTGGTACTCCACACTGGGAGTGTCTAGAAGCTGACAGGTAGGTATGTCTCTTAGCTGGACCACTGGTGGAGGAGTAGCCACCTGACAGGTGGAATGAGCACCGGGACTGAGGAGAACTTATAACTGCTGGAGGAGGCTCTTGGTAGCCGCACTGTAGGCTTGGAATGCCATCACATGCTGGAGGCCATGCATACCAAACATACCAAGACAGTCGTGAAGAGGGCACAACAAAACCTTTTCCCCCACAGGAGACTGAAAAGATTTGGCATGGGCCCCCAGATCCTCAAAAGGTTCTACAGCTGCACCATCGAGAGCATCCTGACCGGTTGCATCACCGCCTAGAATGGCAACTGCTCGGCATCTGACCGTAAGGCACTACAGAGGGTAGTGCGAGCGGCCCAGTACATCACTGGGGCCAAGCTTCCTGCCATCCAGGACCTATATAACAGGCGGTGTCAGAGGAATGCCCATAAAATTGTCAGAGACTCCAGTCAACCAAGTTATAGACTGTTTTCTCTGCTACCGCACGGCAAGTGGTGCCAGAGCGCCAAGTCTAGGACCAAAAGGCTCCTCAACAGCTTCTACCCCCAAGCCATTATACTGCTGAACAATTCATAAAAAAATTGCCACTGGACAATTTACATTAATTTACATTTCCCCCCTCATCAATCTACACACAATAGCCCATAACGACAAAGCAAAAACAGGTTGAGAAATGTTTGCTCATTTAGAAGAAAATAAACGTAAATGTCACATTTACATAAGTATATGTAAGACCCTTTACTCAGTACTTTGTTGAAGCACCTTCGGCAGCGATTACAGCATTGAGTCTTCTTGGGCATGACGCTACAAGCTTGGCACACCTGTTTTTGGGGAGTTTCTGCCATTCTTCTCTGCAGATTCTCTCAAGCTATGTCAGGTTAGATGGGGAGCATTGCTGCACATCCATTTTCAGGTCTCTCCAGAGATGTTCAAGTCCGGGCTCTGGCTGGACTCTGGTTCAAGTCCGGGCTCTGGCTGGACCACTCAAAGACATTCCGAGACTTGTCCCGAAACCACAAACCACTCCTGCGTTGTCTTGGCTGTGTGCTTAGGGTCGCTGTCCTGTTGGAAGGTGAACCTTCGCCCCATCTGAGGTCCTGAGTTTACGCTTTGTCATTGTGGTATTGTGTGAAGATTGCAGAGGATTTTTTTCTTCATTTAATACATTTTACAATAAGGCTGTAACATAACAAAATGGGGGAAAAGTCAAGGGGTCTGAATACTTTCCGAAGGCACTGTACATGTGACTATTACATTTATAATCTGAAATTGTGTTGTTGAATCTCTGTTCATCAACATATTGGGCCTTGTAAAAATGCACACAGTCTCATTTCATTCATACAGCTGATGAGATCGTGCACCTGTCAAGTGCGGCAATGCCTGCTAAAACAGCATTCTCTAATGCAAAACATAGACTTTTAGTAAAATAGACAAAATGTGGCTGTCTATTCATTTAACTCAATTAAAACCCTATATTTATATATTTATTTAATTATTTTTGGGGTTCTAGAGAGCGGAATCCTGTGCCTCATAGGTAGGCTAGATACTGTATCGGCAGTCGTGGAATAACTTCAACTCTCCACCCCAACTGAGTATCATCTCCAGCGTGGAGGGACCTGCAAGCTGTTTTTTGTAGTCTACCTACTGCTCAAAAACGATGATGCTTCACAAAGTTTTCTTTGCCTTTTTTTATCCAAATTGATGCATCCATAGTGAGTGTTGCAAACGAGGACAGACCATATTTACACGCTACGTGCATCAGCACTCGGCGGTCCCGTTCTGTGAGCTTGTGTGGCCTACCACTTCGCAGCTCAGCCGTTGTTGCTCCTAGACATTTCCACTTCACAATAACAGCACTTACAATTGACTGGGGCAACTCTAGGAGGGCAGAAACTGATTTGGTGGAATGGTGGCATCCTATGACGGTGCCACGTTGAAAGTCACTGAGCTCTTCAGTAAAGCCATTCTACTGCCAATGTTTGTCAATGGAGATCGCATGGCTGTGTCCTCGATTGTACACACCTGTCAGCAATGGGTGTGGCTGAAAGAGACAAATCCACTCATTTGAAGGGGTGTGCACATGCTTTTGTATATAATGTATAGAATGATGTATCATCATCATCAATCTGCATTTCCAAATAAAATACATATTTTAGTGTTAAAGATGTGTTACAGTAGTTTTGAAACTTAAAGGCAGAGATATACGCAACGTAACGTAAACAACACTGCTAGCTAGCCTGCTAGCCCCCGAATAGCAACACTGCAGAAACTATTACACTCAACGGAACGACTTGATTAGTGTAGTGTCAACAACGCACCCACTGCCAGCTGGCCTACTTCAGCAGTACTGTATCATTTTAGTCAATATGATTCTTGCTACGTAGCTTAACTTTCTGAACATTCGAGACGTGTAGTCCACTTGTCATTCCAATCTCCTTTGCATTAGCGTAGCCTCTTCTGTAGCCTGTCAACTATGTGTCTGTTTATCCCTGTTCTCTCCTCTCTGCACAGACCATACAAACGCTCCTCACCGCGTGGCCGCGGCCATCCTACTCTGGTGGTCCCAGCGCGCACGACCCACGTGGAGTTCCAGGTCTCCGGTAGCCTCTGGAACTGCCAATCTGCGGTCAACAAGGCAGAGTTCATCTCAGCCTATGCCTCCCTCCAGTCCCTCGACTTCTTGGCACTGACGGAAACATGGATCACCACAGACAACACTGCTACTCCTACTGCTCTCTCTTCGTCCGCCCACGTGTTCTCGCACACCCCGAGAGCGTCTGGTCAGCGGGGTGGTGGCACCGGGATCCTCATCTCTCCCAAGTGGTCATTCTCTCTTTCTCCCCTTACCCATCTGTCTATCGCCTCCTTTGAATTCCATGCTGTCACAGTTACTAGCCCTTTCAAGCTTAACATCCTTATCATTTATCGCCCTCCAGGTTCCCTCGGAGAGTTCATCAATGAGCTTGATGCCTTGATAAGCTCCTTTCCTGAGGACGGCTCACCTCTCACAGTTCTGGGCGACTTTAACCTCCCCACGTCTACCTTTGACTCTTTCCTCTCTACCTCCTTCTTTCCACTCCTCTCCTCTTTTGACCTCACCCTCTCACCTTCCCCCCTACTCACAAGGCAGGCAATACGCTCGACCTCATCTTTACTAGATGCTGTTCTTCCACTAACCTCATTGCAACTCCCCTCCAAGTCTCCGACCACTGCCTTGTATCCTTTTCCCTCTCGCTCTCATCCAACACCTCCCACACTGCCCCTACTCGGATGGTATCGCGCCGTCCCAACCTTCGCTCTCTCTCCCCCGCTACTCTCTCCTCTTCCATCCTATCATCTCTTCCCTCCGCTCAAACCTTCTCCCACCTATCTCCTGATTCTGCCTCCTCAACCCTCCTCTCCTCCCTCTCTGCATCCCTTGACTCTCTATGTCCCCTATCCTCCAGGCCGGCTCGGTCCTCCCCTCCCCGCTCCGTGGCTCGATGACTCATTGCGAGCTCACAGAACAGGGCTCCGGGCAGCCGAGCGGAAATGGAGGAAAACTCGCCTCCCTGCGGACCTGGCATCCTTTCACTCCCTCCTCTCTACATTTTCCTCCTCTGTCTCTGCTGCTAAAGCCACTTTCTACCACGCTAAATTCCAAGCATCTGCCTCTAACCCTAGGAAGCTCTTTGCCACCTTCTCCTCCCTCCTGAATCCTCCGCCCCCTCCCCCCTCCTCCCTCTCTGCAGATGACTTCGTCAACCATTTTGAAAAGAAGGTCGACGACATCCGATCCTCGTTTGCTAAGTCAAACGACACCGCTGGTTCTGCTCACACTGCCCTACCCTGTGCTCTGACCTCTTTCTCCCCTCTCTCTCCAGATGAAATCTCGCGTCTTGTGACGGCCGGCCGCCCAACAACCTGCCCGCTTGACCCTATCCCCTCCTCTCTTCTCCAGACCATTTCCGGAGACCTTCTCCCTTACCTCACCTCGCTCATCAACTCATCCCTGACCGCTGGCTACGTCCCTTCCGTCTTCAAGAGAGCGAGAGTTGCACCCCTTCTGAAAAAACCTACACTCGATCCCTCCGATGTCAACAATTACAGACCAGTATCCCTTCTTTCTTTTCTCTCCAAAACTCTTGAACGTGCCGTCCTTGGCCAGCTCTCCCGCTATCTCTCTCTGAATGACCTTCTTGATCCAAATCAGTCAGGTTTCAAGACTAGTCATTCAACTGAGACTGCTCTCCTCTGTATCACGGAGGCGCTCCGCACTGCTAAAGCTAACTCTCTCTCCTCTGCTCTCATCCTTCTAGATCTATCGGCTGCCTTCGATACTGTGAACCATCAGATCCTCCTCTCCACCCTCTCCGAGTTGGGCATCTCCGGCGCGGCCCACGCTTGGATTGCGTCCTACCTGACAGGTCGCTCCTACCAGGTGGCGTGGCGAGAATCTGTCTCCTCACCACGCGCTCTCACCACTGGTGTCCCCCAGGGCTCTGTTCTTGGCCCTCTCCTATTCTCGCTATACACCAAGTCACTTGGCTCTGTCATAACCTCACATGGTCTCTCTTATCATTGCTATGCAGACGACACAAATTAATCTTCTCCTTTCCCCCTTCTGATGACCAGGTGGCGACTCTCTGCATGTCTGGCAGACATATCAGTGTGGATGACGGATCACCACCTCAAGCTGAACCTCGGCAAGACGGAGCTGCTCTTCCTCCCGGGGAAGGACTGCCCGTTCCATGATCTCGCCATCACGGTTGACAACTCCATTGTGTCCTCCTCCCAGAGCGCCAAGAACCTTGGCGTGATCCTGGACAACACCCTGTCGTTCTCAACCAACATCAAGGCGGTGGCCCGTTCCTGTAGGTTCATGCTCTACAACATCCGCAGAGTACGACCCTGCCTCACACAGGAAGCGGCGCAGGTCCTCATCCAGGCACTTGTCATCTCCCGTCTGGATTACTGCAACTCGCTGTTGGCTGGGCTCCCTGCCTGTGCCATTAAACCCCTTCAACTCATCCAGAACGCCGCAGCCCGTCTGGTGTTCAACCTTCCCAAGTTCTCTCACGTCACCCCGCTCCTCCGCTCTCTCCACTGGCTTCCAGTTGAAGCTCGCATCCGCTACAAGACCATGGTGCTTGCCTAATAGCTGTGAGGGGAACGGCACCTCAGTACCTCCAGGCTCTGATCAGGCCCTACACCCAAACAAGGGCACTGCGTTCATCCACCTCTGGCCTGCTCGCCTCCCTACCACTGAGGAAGTACAGCTCCCGCTCAGCCCAGTCAAAACTGTTCGCTGCCCTGGCCCCCCAATGGTGGAACAAACTCCCTCACGACGCCAGGACAGCGGAGTCAATCACCACCTTCCGGAGACACCTGAAACCCCACCTCTTTAAGGAATACCTAGGATAGGATAAGTAATCCCTCTCACCCCACCCCCCCTAAGTTTTAGATGCACTATTGTTAAGTGACTGTCCCACTGGATGTCATAAGGTGAATGCACCAATTTGTAAGTCGCTCTGGATAAGAGCGTCTGCTAAATGACTTAAATGTAAATGTAAATGTAGATATAACCAGATGTACTAGTGGTGGTTATTGTTGTTCTGAGTACCAGTACTATCACAACTTAATACTATATAACCGCTATTTATCTACCAGTACTATCCTAACTTAATACTATATAACCTCTATTTATCTACCAGTACTATCTCAAGTTAATACTATATAACCTCTATATATCAACCAGTACTATCACAACTTAATACTATATAACCTCTATTTATCTACCAGTACCAACTCATCTTAATACTATATAACCTTTATATATCAACCAGTACTATCACAACTTAATACTATATAACCTCTATTTATCTACCAGTACCAACTCATCTTAATACTATATAACCTCTATATATCAACCAGTACTATCACAACTTAATACTATTTAACCTCTATTTATCTACCAGTGGCTGCTGCCAACACACTGATACTGACTCAACTCCAGCCACTTTAATAATGGGAATTGATGGGAAATGATGTAAATATATCACTAGCCACTTTAAACAATGCTACCTTATATAATGTTACTTACCCTACATTATTCATCTCATATGCATACGTATATACTGTACTCTATATCATCGACTGCATCCTTATGTAATACATTGTAACGGTTTTGACTTGAGGTTATTATTTATAGGGGTGCCAGGTAGGTTGTGCCTACCAGAGAAAACATTAGTTTCTCCTTTTAGTTTGGGTGGGAATGAGTCCCATCTGGTCCGTCAAGTCTACACCAATACAAAGGACGTATGTAAAAGTCAGGATGGAAATAAACTTTTCATAAACCCTTAAAACATTGAAAAGAACTTCAAAAACAATTATATTCTGTTGCGTGGGTTGTATTAGCAACAACAATGATTACACACATATATAATAATATCACAATGAGTTCTGGTTCCTCCAGAAATGTCCTGTACCTCGGGCCTAAAAAGAGTCCTGCCCGGTAGAGTTCAGGGAACTCAAGTGACTTCTGTCACGCAATGTTTGTCCGTTCATTCCGTGTAGCATAAACCCAGTATTAATCATACCATCAATAGAACAATAAGTTTACCACAGAACTTTAAAGCGTATCACTCTTAATAAGTCCTCAACTACAACTAACAACATAAATCACAGTATACATCACATCAAAACAAATGAAATACCGTATACAAAAAGGTGGTAGTCAGTCGGTCAGTCAGACAATCCAATCCGCCAATAGATCTCCCGCGGAGAAAGGCCACGAAGAACGGAGAGGTGTAGTCCAGGGACGCAAAGAGTGGATCCGATCCTGGGTAAACTCTATTAGGCAACAAAACAACGGAATAGAGAAGCTTCGGGAACTGAGGGTTGAACACATCCTCAGTCACGTCTCCATCACAACACCACTTTCGTGCAGCTGATGCTGGCTATTTAATTGGGAATTAAAGGGAAAGCGCCCTATTGGAAGGAGCTGCACTGAGACGGTTCAGAAAAATTCAGGGCCGTCACAACATGTATCACTAGCCATTTTAACTATGCCACTTTGTTTACATACTCATCTCATATGTATATACTGTGCTCGATACCATCTACTGTATCTTGCCTATGCTGCTCTGTACCATCACTCATTCATATATCCTTATGTACATATTCTTTATCCCCTTACACTGTGTACAAGACAGTAGTTTAGGAATTGTTAGTTAGATTACTTGTTGGTTATTACTGCATAGTCGGAACTAGAAGCACAAGCATTTCGCTACACTCGCATTAACATCTGCTGACCATGTGTATGTGACAAATAAAATTTGATTTGAAATTTGATTTGATTTCAGTACTATCCTAACTTAATACTATATAACCTCTATTTATCTACCAGTACTATCACAACTTAATACTATATAACCTCTATATATCAACCCCAGCTGTTCTCTCCCAACCTGAATAAGTTCTGCTGTGTGACATCTGGCAGTGTGAGACTACTACAGCATGTTAACTCTCTCAACCTGTAAAGGAGCAAAGCACCAATATTTGGAAAGGCACACACCTGTCTATATAAGGTCCCATAGTTGATAGTGCATGTCAGAGCAAAAACTAAGCCATGAAGTCATCATCAGGTTCAGAGATAGAAATTAGTTAGAGAAGGGATTCACAAACTTTTTAATGTCGTGGCTCCGAAATATGATACGCCTCTGGTAGACCCCAGTTTGGGAATCCCTCCCCTAACTAGAAGAGCACCTGGAACCTCCTTCAACCTCTGGATGGAGGAGCACATATGGGATGTATTTATTATTCTGTGTGTTGAAATTTTCAGAACGTTGCATATAGAAATGTATTAAATAGTGCTGTCACGATTCCTGGACTCTATTTTACCTGACAGACAGTCATATTTGTTCTACACAATACAAATCTATGGGAACATTCTGTAATGTTGCACCTGGTGAACAGTATGAATGTTGCTCCCTTCACTGCTTTGCACCAGACAAGAAGCATATATTCTAAACCAAGCAATGGAAAGAATGGAATGGCCGGAACATGATGGATGTCTTTTCTAAGTTTACAGAGAGGTGAAGAGAGTAAACATTTTGTTCAGAAACACTCTCCGTTTAAACTCTCAACATCTCTGGGTTGTTTCAAGAACTATGTTAAAGATTAGTGGTGTAAAAAGTATTGTCATACTTGATTAAAAGTAAAGATAACTTAATAGAAAATGACTCAAGTAAATGTGAATGTCACCCAGTAATATACTACGTGTATAAAAGTATCTGGTTATAAATATTTTTTATTTTATTTCACCAGGTAGGCTAGTTGAGAACAAGTTCTCATTTGCAACTGCAACCTGGCCAAGATAAAGCAAAGCAGCTCGACACATACAACAACACCCAAAATATTTTGTGAAAAACATGACTTTGTTCTTATTTCTACTCATACTGGAGGTATAGTTTTATTTAATTTGGAAATGGGGCCATTGATACGCTTTTTTATTGACTCTTGAAATAATGTGTATTTGCATTAAAATCACTGTTTGTCTAAGCTTTTAAATAAACTTATTAAAAAGGTTCAGTGAAAAAATATCTGGTTTGTCCTTTGAGTTGCTCGAGGTTTAGAGTTTATCTCGCGACATTTTGTTGTTTCAGCAGAGGGAAACGGGCGCGCAGGGTAGATGACATTGTGAAATCCCGGGAGCCTCAACGCAAATGGAGTAGCTGGAAACGCTTTCTCATCAAACTATTTCCGCCTTAAAACGTGCAGAATTTCAAGAATTTTGCACCTCGCTCACAACGAACTAGTTAGCTAGAGGCAACAGCTTTTTCTTAAACTAGTTAGCGAACTTACTTTAGTTGCTGCCACCTTTGACCAAGAAAAAGGAGAAGTCACAACTTGCACTTTGAGGGTAGTTCTGCAGGAATGTCGCAGAAAGAAAGACCTACGTTTTATCGGCAGGAGGTGACCAAGACGATTTGGGAGGTACCAGAACGCTACCAGACCCTGTCTCCAGTCGGTTCCGGGGCCTACGGATCAGTTTGGTAAATCACGTTTTTTTTGTGTGTTCTATTATGTCTACTTAGAGCTAACTAATGTAGCCATTAATTTCTATAAGGCCTGTATAGATAGACGCTAAAGTTAGTTTTCCCGGCTGATGTATTCAGAATAGACCGATGCCCGGCCATAAAGGCCCTCCGGATTCGCCAAAGGTGCCAGCGACAGTGAACGAGCTGAACCAGTCTGTCCTCGCACAGTCGAATAACATTAACCCAACATTTAGAGAGAGAATTTGCCATGTGAAATGCTGCAAGTTCCCTATCTACAAAGTTGGCCAGAGTACGTGCACGATTTAAATGTAGCCAGGTACTTGTATAGCTTTATCCGAATAGCAACATTACATTTAAACGTATTAAACCTATGGAAATATTATGCAAATTGATAGCCACAAAGAGAGTTGTAAAGTACTCCGTGTGGTCGTATCGGTAATTGGTTTCGTGTACTTTCTGTTATGTTATTTAATACTTTATCCAGCGGGTTGGGCCACGGATGCATTTTCAACCCAAAGTTGGCAGCTCTTTAGTGGAACTTGCCGCAACTGAAGTAGCTAATTACATCTGTTGTTAAACCTCCTCAGAGTGATGTTATGATGACTCATAGGCCCAGAATAGGACTAATTATTCTAACCGGGATGCATAGCTCACTGGTTTACTGTCTGGACTTGCTCCTTAGATGTTGAAGAAAGGGGATAGGGTCTGTCAGTCTTTACGTGTTCCTTAGTTGAGGAAATAAGATATGGTGTGTGTTTCTGTATGAAGGACATTGACTGCAAATTATTAACCTCTTGCCCTTTTTCCCCCCACTTTTGACATCTATGTTTCCCGTTCGAATCCACTTTTAGTGAAGTACTTGCCTGGTCCCACATCTGCTAGTGCTTTTGCCAACTCCATTGTCATGTTAGCCTAGTTTGTTTGCTCCAATACAGGCTCCTGTAATACTTCTGCTGCTAGGCAACAACAGGACAGGGTAATCCTTCAAGTATCATATATTCAGAGGTTTCCTTACCCTTTAGTTAATGAAAATGGGCCTAGTAGTACCCTGTATTACCCGAGTAGTACCCTGTATTACCCGAGTAGTACCCTGTATTACCCGAGTAGTACCCTGTATTACCCGAGTAGTACCCTGTATTACCCGAGTAGTACCCTGTATTACCCGAGTAGTACCCTGTATTACCCGAGTAATAGCTCAGTTGGTAGAGCATGGCGCTTGTAACGCCAGGGTAGTGGGTTCGATCCCCGGGACCACCCATACGTAGAATGTATGCACACATGACTGTAAGTCGCTTTGGATAAAAGCGTCTGCTAAATGGCATATATTATTATTATTATTGTATTACCCTGTATTACCCGAGTAGTACCCTGTATTACCCGAGCAGTACCCTGTATTACCCGAGTAGTACCCTGTATTACCCGAGTAGTACCCTGTATTACCCGAGTAGTACCCTGTACTACCCGAGTAGTACCCTGTAGTACCCGAGTAGCACCCTGTATTACCCGAGTAGTACCCTGTATTACCCGAGTAGTACCCTGTATTACCCGAGTAGTACCCTGTATTACCCGAGTAGTACCCTGTATTACCCGAGTAGTACCCTGTATTACCCGAGTAGTACCCTGTATTACCCGAGTAGTACCCTGTAATACCCGAGTAGTACCCTGTATTACCCGAGTAGTACCCTGTATTACCCGAGTAGTACCCTGTATTACCCTAATACCGACTATGTTATTAGTATCATCTGCTGGGTTGGTGTCTGAGTAAACATATAGTTGTTGTTGTTCTCCCCAGAGCAGGAAGTGACTGCTGTGCTGCTACTAGGCAGTGGGCTGATTTTTTTGATGGTGGGATTACTTTTGGGTTAAAAAGGGAACTGGATATCAGACCAAGGGACGTTTTATAGTACATAAAACATTTGCTTTATATTCAGAAGGATTACCTCCTTAATGTGTGCACAACAGCTCACATACATACAACTTTATCTAAATGTTTGTTTGGTGTGGCCCAGGGGACTCCTGACCTCCTTGGTCTTGCAACTATTTCATCACAAACAATTATTCACCTCTGCTCTGTGAGGGTGTACAACAGTTTTGGCTATCTTTCCAACTCCCTGTGGAATTGTCAATGACCTTAATAGATTTGACAAGAGAGACCAAACGGATCAAGGCTGGCAGCTGACTGCTCATGACTGTGGTTAGAGATTCAAAGAGAGAGGAAGTGAGCGGGAGACTTCCCTCCCTCCCGGTCTGTCAGTCAGCCAGGGTGAATCTCAAAGGTATTATCCTCGATTCCTCAGGTCCTCCCTCTCCTTGCCATCTTCAATACGTCAGGAATATAGGAGAGTGTTGTTTCAACTTTTTTAATGTCACATACACAAGTACAGTGAAATGACTTTCTTGCCAACTCAAAACCCAACAATGCAATAATCAATAACAATGTATTACTAGAAAAAAGCACACGAGAAATATGAAGTGCATGATAAAGTACGTAAGCATACTATGTACAGGAAATATTTAAAGGGTCAGTTCCAATACCATATTTACATGTGCAGGGATACTAGTGTGATAGAGATAATAGGCAACAGGATAGAAGGTAAACAGAGTAGCAGCAGTTTGCATGTGAGTGGGTGTGCGGGTGTGTCGAGTCAGTATAAATGTATGTGCATATTATGTGTGAGTGAGCAAATGATGGAGCGGGTGTGTGTGTTGGAGTGACGTGAGTGTGTAGGGTGTGCACTGTGCATAGTGAAAGGTCAATAAAGATACAAGGTTAACTTGGTCCGTTTTAGACATTTGATTAGCTATTTGTCAGTCGTATTGCTTGGGGATAGAAGTATTTCAAGAGCCTGTTGGTGTCAGATATTATGCATTTTTATGCCGTGCTGCAGCAGAGAAAATAGTCTATGGCTTGGGTGGTTGGGGTCTTTGCTGATTTTCCGGCCTTTTTTTCACGCCGCCTGATACAGGTCCCAGTGATGTACTGGGCTGTCGGCACAACTCTCTGTAGCGCTTTACGATCGAGGGCGCTGCTAATGCCATAACAAGCAATGATGATGCCAGTCATTGGAGGAGAAGATCCAAGATGAGATCCAAGGTGTTTGTCTCCTCAAATGCTTTCCTCACTTCCCTCTAACGCAACAACACATCTGCCATGCTGATCCTCAACACTGGGGCCCCTCAGGGGTGCGTGCTTATTCCCCTGCTGTACTCCTTTGTTCACCCACAACTGCGTGGCCAAGCACGACTCCAACACCATTAAGTTTGCTGACGACACAACGGTGGTAGGCCTGATCACCGACAACGATGAGACAGCCTATAGGCAGGTGGTCAGAGACCTGGCAGTTTGGTGCCAGGACAACAACTTCACTCAACGTGAGCAAGACAAAGGAGCTGATCGTTGACTATAGGAAAAGGAGGGCTGTCAGGCCCCCGTTTAACATCGTATTGATGTGGAGCGGGTTGAGAGTTTCAATGTCCTTGGTGTCCACATCACCAATGAACTATCATGGTCCAAACCCAAAAGACAGTTGTGAAGAGATTTGGCATGGTTCCTCACAGTTCTACAGCTGCACCATTGAGAGCATCCTGGCCGGTTGCATCACCACTTCCTGGCATCCAGGACCTACAGTTGAATTCGGAAGTTTACAAACACCTCAGCCAAATACACTTAAACTATTTTTTTCCACAATTCCTGACATTTAATTATAGTAAAAATTCCCTGTCTTAGGTCAGTTAGGATCACCACTTTATTTTAAGAATGTGAAATGTCAGAATAATAGTAGAGAATTGTTCATTTCAGCTTTTATTTCTTTCATCACATTCCCAGTGGGTCAGAAGTTTACATACACTCAATTAGTATTTGGTAGCATTGTCTTTACATTGTTTAATTTGGGTAAATGTTTCGGGTAGCCTTCCACAAGCTTCCCACAATAAGTTGGTGAATTTTGGCCCATTCCTCCTGACAGAGCTGGTGTAACTGAGTCAGGTTTGTAGGCCTCCTTGCTGACACATGCTTTTTCTGTTCTGCCCACAAATTTTTCTATAGGGTTGAGGTCAGGGCTTTGTGATGGCCACTCCAATACCTTAACTATTTTTGCCACAACTTTGGAAGTATGGTTGGGGGTCATTTTCCAGTTTGAAGACCCTTTTGCGACCAAGCTTTAACTTCCTGACTGATGTTTTGAGATTTTGCTTCAATATATCCACAATTTTCCTCATGATGCCGTCTATTTTATGAAGTGCACCAGTCCCTCCTGCAGCAAAGCACCCCCACAACATGATGCTGCCACCCCCGTGCTTCATGTTTGGTATGGTGTTCTTCCGCTTGCAAGTCCCCCCCCCCCCCACCACACATCTTTTCCTCCAAACATAACGATAGTCATTATGGCCAAATAGTTATATTTTTGTTTCATCAGACCAGAGGGCATTTCTCCAAAAAGTGCTATCTTTGTCCCCATGTGCAGTTGCAAACCGTAGTCTGTCTTTTTTTATGGTGGTTTTGGAGCAGTGGCTTCTTCCTTGCTGAGCTGTCTTTCAGGTTATGACGATATAGGGCTTGTTTTACTGTGAATATAGATACATTTGTATCTGTTTCCTCCAGCATCTTCACAAGGTCCTTTGCTGTTGTTCTGGGATTGATTTGCACTTTTCACACCAAAGTACGTTTATCTCTAGGAGACAGAACGCGTCTCCTTCCTGAGCGGTATGACGGCTGCGTGGTTCCATGGTGTTTATACTTGCCTACTAATGTTTGTACAGATGAATGAAGTACCTTCGGGCGTTTGGAAATTGCTCGTAAGGATGAACCAGAGTTGTGGAGGTCTACAATTTCTTTCTAAGGTCTTGGCTGATTTCTTTTGATTTTCCCATGATGTCAAGCAAAGTGGCACTGAGTTTGAAGGTAGGCCTTGAAATACATCCACAGGCACACCTCCAATTGACTCAAATGATATCAATTAGCTTTTAAAGCTTCAGAAGCTTCTAAAGCCATGACATAATTCTCTGGAATTTTCCAAGTTGTTTAACCTCTTGAACCTATGGGGGCGCTATTTCATTATTGGATTAAAAAACGTGCCCGTTTTAAGCGCAATATTTTGTCACAAAAAGATGCTCGACTATGCATATAATTGAAAGCTTTGGGAAGAAAACACTCTGACGTTTCCAAAACTGCAAAGATATTATCTGTGAGTGCCACAGAACTGATGCTACAGGTGAAACCAAGATGAAACAGGAAATTTTCAAACAGGAAATGAGCAGAATTTTTGAGGCTCTGTTTTCCATTGTCTCCTTATATGGCTGTGAATGTGCCCTGAATGAGCCTATGCTTTCTGCCGTTTGCCCAAGGTGTCTGCAGCATTGTGACGTATTTGTAGGCATATCATTTAAAGATTGACCATCTGAGACTACATTTACCAGGTGTCCGCCCGGTGTCCTTTGTCTAAATTGGTGCGTAATCTTCAGCTGCAGGCATTTTCCCATGGGATTCAGAGGAGAAAGCACACTTCCACGAATGATATATCATCGAAGAGATATGTGAAAAACACCTTGAGGATTGATTCTAAACAACGTTTGCCATGTTTCAGTCGATATTATGGAGTTAATTTGGAAAAAAGTTTGGCGTTTTGATGACTGAATTTTCGTTTGTTTTTGGTAGCCAAACGTGATGTACCAAACGGAGCGATTTCTCCTATACAAAGAATCTTTTTGGACAAACTGAACATTTGCTATCTAACTGAGTCTCCTCATTGAAGAACTTCGGATGTTTTCAAAGGTAAATGATTTTATTTGAATGCTTTTCTTGTTTTTGTGAAAATGTTGCCTGCTGAATGCTAACGCTAAATGCTACGCTAGCTATCAATACTGTTACACAAATGCTTGTTTTGCTATGGTTGAGAAGCATATTTTGAAAATCTGAGATGAGTGTTGTTAACAAAAGGCTAAGCTTGAGAGCTAGATTTATTTAATTTCATTTGCGTTATTGTAATGGGCTTGAGGCTGTAGTCACGATCCCGGATCCGGGATGGCTCGACGCAAGAAGTTAAAGTCAGTCAATTTAGTGTATATAAACGTCTGACCCACTGGAATTGTGATACAGTTAAATAATCTGTCTGTAAACAATTGTTGGAAAAATGGCTTGTGTTATGCACAAAGTAGATTTCCTAATCGACTTGCCAAAAACTATAGTTTGTTTATAAGAAATGTGTGGATTTGTTGAAAAACGAGTTGTAATGACTTCAATTTAAGTGTATGTAAACTTCTGACTTCAACTGTATATACAAAGCGGTGTCAGAAGAAGGCCCAAAAAATGTCAAATCCTCCAGTCACCCAAGTCATAGACTGTTCTCTCTGCTACCGCACGGCAAGCGGTACCGGAGCACCAAGTCTAGGACCAAAAAAGCTCCTTAACAGTTTCTACCCCCAAGCCATACGACTGCTGAACAATTCATCAAATTGCCACCCAGACTATTTACGTTGATCCTCTGCCATCTTGTTCCAATTTCTATTTTCTACGTTTATTTAGTAAATCTTTTCTTAACTCAATTTTTTTGAACTGCGATGTTGGTAAAGTGCTTGTCAGGAAGCATTTCAATGTAAGGTGTTGTATTCGGCCCATGTGACAAATATAATTAGATTTTATTTGCTGATAGCGTATTGAGAGGGTGTCAGGAGAGAGGACAAGAGGACTCTAGACTGTAGCATTCCCTAGCAATGCTCCTCTTCCCCTAGCCTTTCAGTCAGTCTCCATGGCCAACATGGATATGAAGTGGACTTTTAAAGGGAGTAGGGTGCCGTTTGGGGGATAGCCTTAGTCTGCTGAGAGATTTACATTTTCACTTCTGCTGACGTCTCGTTTTCCTTCTCACTTCACCACCTCTTGCGTCACTTCATCTGGTTTCATGCAAATATCGGGCCCTTTTAAATGTTTTTTCCCCTGTGTCTTGTAAAACGACAGCCTGGCTGCAGCAACTTGCTTCAGGACGACACCTATTTGTGAGTTAACTCTTAGGTTTATCGTTAGCTGTTTTCCTTCATATTTTCCTGTCAGACAATGCCTATTGACAGTGGATCGTTCTCTCGGCCAATGCCTATTGACAGTGGATCGTTCTCTCGGCCAATGCCTATTGACAGTGGATCGTTCTGCCTCAGTGGATCCAATGCCTATTGACAGTGGATCGTTCTCTCGGCCAATGCCTATTGACAGTGGATCGTTCTCTCGGCCAATGCCTATTGACAGTGGATCGTTCTCTCGGCCAATGCCTATTGACAGTGGATCGTTCTCTCGGCCAATGCCTATTGACAGTGGATCGTTCTCCTATTGACAGTGGATCCAATGCCTATTGACAGTGGATCGTTCTCTCGGCCAATGCCTATTGACAGTGGATCGTTCAATGCCTATTGACAGTGGATCGTTCTCTCGGGATCCAATGCCTATTGACAGTGGATCGTTCTCTGCCTATTGACAGTGGATCCAATGCCTATTGACAGTGGATCGTTCTCTCGGACAGTGGATCGTTCTCTCGGCCAATGCCTATTGACAGTGGATCGTTCTCTCGGCCAATGCCTATTGACAGTGGATCGTTCTCTCGGCCAATGCCTATTGACAGTGGATCCTAATGCCTATTGACAGTGGATCGTTCTCTCGGCCAATGCCTATTGACAGTGGATCGTTCTCTCGGCCAATGCCTATTGACAGTGGATCGTTCTCTCGGCCAATGCCTATTGACAGTGGATCGTTCTCTCGGCCAATGCCTATTGACAGTGGATCGTTCTCTCGGCCAATGCCTATTGACAGTGGATCGTTCTCTCGGCCAATGCCTATTGACAGTGGATCGTTCTCTCGGCCAAAGACTACGGTTCGTCTACGTAACTTTTTGTCACAACGCTGCTTTCTATTAGATCCGTACTTTGAACTAACCTATCAGTACTTGTATTGAAGAATGGGTGCAGCTCTGTTAGATAATGTTGACTAATATCCAACTCTTGTAGTTGAAATAATCAGTTTCTGTTTTCTCCTCCAGCTCGTCGTACGATCAGAAGACGGGTATGAAGATCGCTGTGAAGAAGCTCTCCCGGCCTTTCCAGTCCTTTATTCACGCCAAGAGAACCTACAGAGAGCTACGGCTGCTCAAGCACATGAAGCATGAGAATGTGAGTTTTGTCTCAAAAGCTTCACAAAGCTGTTTGCTGCATGAATCATTATGTAACTGCTTGAATCATTATGTAACTGCTTGAATATTATCTCTAGGATGATGTTGGTTTCAGTCTTCTATTGCCCTCGCTGTCTCTGTCTGTCTCGCTGTCTCTGTCTGTCTCGCTGTCTCTGTCTGTCTCGCTGTCTCTGTCTGTCTCGCTGTCTCTGTCTGTCTCGCTGTCTCTGTCTGTCTCGCTGTCTCTGTCTGTCTCGCTGTCTCTGTCTGTCTCGCTGTCTCTGTCTGTCTCGCTCGCTCGCTCTTGTCTGTCTCGCTCGCTCGCTCTTGTCTGTCTCGCTCTCTCGTCTGTCTGTCTCGCTCTCTCGTCTGTCTCGCTCGCTCTCTCGTCTGTCTCGCTCGCTCTCTCGTCTGTCTCGCTCGCTCTCTCGTCTGTCTCGCTCGCTCCCTTGTCTGTCTCGCTCGCTCCCTCTTGTCTGTCTCGCTCGCTCCCTCTTGTCTGTCTGTCTCGCTCGCTCCTCTTGTCTGTCTGTCTGTCTCCCTCTTGTCTGTCTCTTGTCTCTCTCTCGTCTGTCTCGCTCGCTCCCTCTTGTCTGTCTCGCTCGCTCCCTCTTGTCTGTCTCGCTCGCTCCCTCTTGTCTGTCTCGCTCGCTCTCTCTTGTCTGTCTCGCTCGCTCCCTCTTGTCTGTCTCGCTCGCTCCCTCTTGTCTGTCTCGCTCGCTCTCTCTTGTCTGTCTCGTTCCCCTTTGTCTGTCTCGCTCTCTCTTGTCTGTCTGTCTCGCTCGCTCCCTCTTGTCTGTCTCGCTCGCTCCCTCTTGTCTGTCTCGCTCGCTCCCTCTTGTCTGTCTCGCTCGCTCCCTCTTGTCTGTCTCGCTCGCTCTCTCTTGTCTGTCTCGCTCGCTCTCTCTTGTCTGTCTCGCTCGCTCTCTCTTGTCTGTCTCGCTCCCCTTTGTCTGTCTCGCTCTCTCTTGTCTGTCTGTCTCGCTCGCTCGCTCTCCTGTCTGTCTGTCTCGCTCGCTCGCTCTCCTGTCTGTCTGTCTCGCTCGCTCGCTCTCCTGTCTGTCTGTCTCGCTCGTTCGCTCTCCTGTCTGTCTGTCTCGCTCGCTCGCTCTCCTGTCTGTCTGTCTCGCTCGTTCGCTCTCCTGTCTGTCTGTCTCGCTCGCTCGCTCTCCTGTCTGTCTGTCTCGCTCGCTCTCCTGTCTGTCTGTCTCGCTCGCTCTCCTGTCTGTCTGGCTCGCTTGCTCTCCTGTCCGTCTGGCTCGCTCGCTCGCTCTCCTGTCCGTCTGGCTCGCTCGCTCGCTCTCCTGTCCGTCTGGCTCGCTCGCTCTCTCTCCTGTCCGTCTCGCTCTCTCCTCTATTTTAAAAGCAGCAGAACTATGTTGGCTACATGAATCATATTACTGAATACAACTGTACTGCTTACTGAGATATCAACCTTATGAAGATGTTGGTTGAAATATTCTATTGTTCTCGTTCCAATGCTCTCCGATGCTCCTCTCTGCTGAAACCAACTTCTTGTGGAGTCATGAAGTCATTGGGAGAGCTAATACAGTCCTTGTTCTTTGTTACGTTATTAACTTGACCATTGGCCTTTCTGTATTTCAGGTGATCGGCCTTCTAGATGTTTTCACACCTGCTACTAGTCTGGAGGAGTTCAATGATGTGTGAGTTGAGTTAACTCTTAGGTTTATCGTTAGCTGCCTTTAAGTACTGAATATCTCTTTATTACCCCTTCATATTTTCCCGTCAGCCAATCAATGCCTATTGACAGTGGATCGTTCACTCAGCCAATGCCTATTGACAGTGGATCGTTCACTCAGCCAATGCCTATTGACAGTGGATCGTTCTCTCAGCCAATGCCTATTGACAGTGGATCGTTCTCTCAGCCAATGCCTATTGACAGTGGATCGTTCTCTCAGCCAATGCCTATTGATAGTGGATCGTTCACTCAGCCAATGCCTATTGACAGTGGATCGTTTTCTCAGCCAATGCCTGTTGACAGCGGATGAATACCTCACTTCCAACACAGAGTAGCCTACACAGTGTCTTTATTTTCCCAGCAGCAGAGATCAAACAAATCCTGCTCTGCCTAGGAAGCTCCTGGGGTACCTGTGACTATTGTCAGTAGTACTACCTGTTAACAATGTTCCCTCTAAGCTGCGTGAGTGCCCGTACTCTACACAGACTGCACTACTCGGCCCGTGCTCTACACAGACTGCACTACTCGGCCCGTGCTCTACGCAGACTGTACTACTCGGCCCGTGCTCTACGCAGACTGCGCTACTCGGCCCGTGCTCTACGCAGACTGTTCTACTCGGCCCGTGCTCTACGCAGACTGTTCTACTCGGCCCGTGCTCTACGCAGACTGTACTACTCGGCCCGTGCTCTACGCAGACTGTACTACTCGGCCCGTGCTCTACGCAGACTGTACTACTCGGCCCGTGCTCTACGCAGACTGCAGTGTTGGACTGTTAAGAGTGTTGGACTAGGAACAGAAATGTTGCGAGATCGAATCCCCGACATGACACGGTAAAAATCTGCCGTTCTGCCCATGAACAAGGCAGTTAACCTACTGTTCCTAGGCCGTCATTGAAAATAAGAATTTGTTCTGAACTGACTTGCCTAGTTAAATAAAGGGGGGGGGGGGACATCTGTGGTCGTGACTAGATGTGCTTGTTTTGAGATCAAAGCCATACTGCGTGTAGCCACGTGTGCATATTTTGTTCATATCCTTCGCTAGTTGGTGAGTTTTTAGCCCAGTTATAGATCATCTGTAGTCAGCAATAGGGGAGTGATTGCTTCCTACAAGAGCACAAAACCTGTACGTTTCTTGACGTCTTTGAAAAGGGAGTCGGCTAGTTTAAATTTTTTTAAAATTTATGTTTAACCTTTATTTAACTTGGCAGGTCAGTTAAGAACAAATTCTTATTTACAATGACGGCCTAACCCGGATGATGCTGGACCAATTGTGCGCTGTGCTATGCGACTCCCAATCACGTCCGGTTATGATACAGCCTGGAATTGAACCAGCGTCTGTAGTGACGCCTCTATCACTGAGATGCAGTGCCTTCGACTGCTGCGTCACTCGGGAGCATGATGGTATGGAAATAATAATGCATTTGATTTTGTAAAGTGGTTTCTTCCGTCATACAACACAAAAACATTTTCAGTCAACTCCATGTCTTTATAAACAGGTTCATGTAGATGAACAGGTTCATGTCCAGCCCTGCGTGTTTTTTCCCCCCCATAAGTCTCATGGAATGTAGGTCTACATTGAACACCACACATTTGCTTCTACTGTAGGCTGATTGATCATATAACACCTATTTCCATGTTAAAATGTGATGGGATGCATTTTATCTGTTGTTTTTGATGGCAGGCCATTCTTGTAGGCCTACATTATGATAAAATAGCCACAGTAGCCTACGTGGCCGTTGTTAAAACTGAAACCTAAAGCGGGTACAGCCTCTGTGTTCACAGTAAACCGGTGCTGGAAGTTGCACAGAATCTTGTACTTAACAAGACCTGAAATTTGCTCAGTGCTGACATTTATTTGAAGGAACATTGCCTGTGACTCTTGTCGGTAGTACTGTCTGGCGACTCTTGTCGGTAGTACTGCCTGGCGACTCTTGTCGGTAGTACTGCCTGGCGACTCTTGTCGGTAGTACTGCCTGGCGACTCTTGTCTGTAGTACTGCCTGGCGACTCTTGTCTGTAGTACTGCCTGGCGACTCTTGTCGGTAGTACTGCCTGGCGACTCTTGTCGGTAGTACTGCCTGGCGACTCTTGTCGGTAGTACTGCCTGGCGACTCTTGTCGGTAGTACTGCCTGGCGACTCATTACATTACATTTACATTTAAGTCATTTAGCAGACGCTCTTATCCAGAGCGACTTACAAATTGGTGCATTCACCTTATGACATCCAGTGGGACAGTCACTTAACAATAGTGCATCTAAAACTTAGGGGGGGTGGGGTGAGAGGGATTACTTAACCTATCCTAGGTATTGTCGGTAGTACTGCCTCTCCCTTCTTTATCTTGCTAAGAGTTCCTCGTTGACTGCCTTGGCTTCAGGCAGTTATGGCTTGTTGATGTTGAAAGTGAGAAAAGGACATTGTTCAGCTAGTGAGTCAGTGCTGCGCTGCAGGCTGTGTCTGTTAGTGCTATTTGCCATGTTTGTCTTGACAATGACAGCAATGAAGAGCACAAACTGATCTGGGACCAGGCTAGCCCTCTGGCAGCTCCACACCCACAGGCAGATGGGCAGGGGTGAAGTATTCTCTCAGACTCTCAGCTGTCCCCTTGTCCCAGATAGATGAACACCCTGTACCACAGAGGAATTGGGGGGGGGGCAATAGGTCACACAGGGAGAAGAAAGGGAGGGTAGAGAAGAGAGAAGTGTCTGGAAGGGGGGGGGGGGGGTAGTGGAGGAGCGAAAGAGAGGGAGGGTGGAGAGAGAGGGAGAGATGTGAAACGGCTGCAGTGGAAGAAACTGCTCACACAGAATGATCAAAAGGGAATCAAGGCTATTTTCAGCTCGTGTTTATAATCTGTGTTCATCATACGCCTGCAGGACGGAGGAGCACAAACTGCTGTCCAGGAAAATGATGGGATATGTTATGCAGAGGTGCTGTATCAGTGGTTCGCCCAAACAGCTTCTAAAATATGTGACTCACAAGACTGTCCATATCACCTACTACCTACCACCCCCTGAGAGGGAATGGATCAACACAGATGAGGGCTCAGTATTTATGTACCTTATTTATACCCCCCCCCCCCTCTCTCTCTCTCGCCCTCCCTCACTCTGAGTGAAACCTCCATGTGCTCCTCCTGTATCTTTTGGCTCGTCTTCCTCCTTCCCTCCAGATGAGCTTTACCACTATTTGGGGCTGTTTTAATCCACTATGGGATTAGATTTGAATTGTAAAAAATAAGTGTGTTTAATGGACCTGTATTTTGTTTAATGGCATTCTATTAGTGGAGGGCTCGCCTTGCTGTGGCTTCTAGAGAGGAGGAGGAGGAGGAGGAGGAATGTGTGTCTGGGGAGCAGCCGCTCAACCGGTTTCAGCTGGCAAAAAAGGGACATAGTCGGTTTACAATCAAAGGGTTATTGACAACTTGCGAGCTATATTTCATTAGCAAATATTTATTGTGAGAGCAGCCGCTTAAATGCATTTGTCCACAAGCACGTGTTGTCTCAAATACATTGTTAATTAAGGTTGTTGGTTAGCTAGCTAGCAAATCTGAGCCATATTAGCATAAACATGACATCAGTTAAAACAAGAGATGGCATCAAGAACAAGATAGAACTCGCTGAAACGAGACATCTACAATTCACAGCACAGCAGTTTCTTGTCATTGTTGCCATCTATCTGACCATTCAGGCAACCTACAGCCTTTTAACACTCTGCACGCACGTTATCATGGTGACATCGTCAACCCACCCGTCTATAGAAACACGTGAATGTATGTGTCTATGGGTAAAACAAATATAATGAAGAATTTTGGGAAAATGATATATATTTTGGTCTATCCAAGGACGTTTTTAGAGGCGGGTGGGAAACAGATGGCACATCGTAATACTGTGGCGTTGGTGAGCGTTATGGGTTCACTGGTTACATTAACCAGATAATAAACGAATTAGCCGAAATGGCGGCAGGTAGCCTAGTGGCTAGAACCTTGGACTAGTAACCCGGAAGGTTGCAAGATCAAATACCTGAGCTGACAAGGTAAAAACCTGTCATTCTGCCCCAGAACAGGCAGTTAACCCACTGTTCCTAGGCCTCATTGTAAATAAGAATTTGTTCTTAACTGACTGACTTAGTTAAACAAGGGTAAGATAAAACATATTTTTTTTAAGCCGAAAACCTAAACATATGTCACACTATGTTTAGGTTATGTAACAGTGAGAAACAGATGGTTGTTGATGTCTTAATACCACAGAGTTTCTAAACCCAGAGGCGCAGCAATGCGATACTTCCGGGAATGATTGCAATTCCTTTCAATAGTTTTTCCAAATCTGAATGCACAAGTTGGAATGGAGCCAATGTCTTCAGTAGCTGAACATGTTGTAATGCCTTCAGTAGCCGAACATGTTATAATGCCTTCAGTAGCTGAACATGTTATAATGCCTTCAGTAGCTGAACATGTTATAATGCCTTCAGTAGCTGAACATGTTATAATGCCTTCAGTAGCTGAACATGTTATAATGCCTTCAGTAGCTGAACATGTTATAATGCCAGTAGCTGAACATGTTATAATGCCTTCAGTGAACATGTTATAATGCCTTCAGTAGGTGAACATGTTATAATGCCTTCAGTAGCTGAACATGTTATAATGCCTTCAGTAGCTGAACATGTTATAATGCCTTCAGTAGCTGAACATGTTATAATGCCTTCAGTAGCTGAACATGTTATAATGCCTTCAGTAGCTGAACATGTTATAATGCCTTCAGTAGCTGAACATGTTATAATTCCAACCTCGTGAAGGTGACAAACTGGCGTATTTTAATTTTTGTCAGAAACAACTTTATATCGAAGAAGTAACTTTTATTTTGAAGGCCTGCGCTGTTCGGCGCAAGACGACCGTTAGACCAGATGACGTGGTTTTGCGCATGAGCTTAGTTGGCCAACGTCGCCATGACATCGCCGACACACGTGATCAGGGATTTCTATTGGAGAAGCAATTTCTACATATCTTCGTAATAAACCATCTTTGTTAATCCAGGGGAGGTGTTTAGTTTGAGCCTATGTCTGATTGTGATTGGCAGGTATCTGGTGACCCACCTGATGGGGGCAGACCTCAACAACATAATCAAGTGTCAGAAGCTGACAGACGACCATGTGCAGTTCCTCATATACCAGATCCTCCGGGGGTTAAAGGTGAAACGCACACACACACAGACAGACAGACAGTTCCTTATCTACCAGATACTCTGGAGGTTAAAGGTGAAACAACATGCTTGGAGATTTTAAACATTCTTCAACTAACTGCCATTCACAGTTGTTGACCAGTGTTGTATACAATGTTGTGTACATTCCCAGCAGGCAAAACTGTTGAAAGGAATTCATCATTTTGTAATTTTTGCCATCTGTGATGTAGCTAAAAACTACCAACTTATGATTCATGATGTTGATTTAATGTAATGCCTTTGCTCTCCTTCACCTCTCTTTCCTCAGTATATCCACTCAGCAGATATCATTCACAGAGTAAGTCTCCTCTCCTGTTAGATTCAGCCCACAGTGAAAAATCCCTTCCCAGATGGCAACCCTGTTTCTTGTTAGTTTATGACCATTTGGTTCACTTCCACATGGCAGGTTCAGGCCCAGGCTCGCTCCTTATTCAAACACTATAAACCACAGAGGAAGTGAAACCATAAACAGCACCCCTGTTGTGTACTGTGACCGAGTCAATTATTCAGATCTGCTGTTTTGAAATAACTTATCTGATTGGTTAGAGATTGAGTTAGTCTTGCAGAAGTACTGTAGAAGTTTTGTAGGAACACTTCTACAGATAGTGGGGGTTTGGTTTGAGAGAATCTAGACCCAATTGAGAAAGCCCATTCAGATCTGGCCTCATGTAGGTAGTCTGTAATAATATAGAAATAATCATGTCTTGTCTCTCATCTCATCGCTCTCCAGGACCTGAAACCCAGCAACCTGGCTGTGAACGAGGACTGTGAGCTGAAGGTAAGGTGTTTATTATTGGCCCACTCATTCAAACTTTGTTCATCCTGAACAGTGTGGACAAGAATATCAGACCGTCTTCCTGAGGGGTAAACCAAGCACACCCTTATGAAATGGTGCTATTAAATGTTCACTGCAAGGAGAGAACAGGGTGTGACTTTTATGACTTTTCACTATCTGACTATCTTGAAGTACCACGTGGTTTGGTTCTGTCTGTCCTCAGATTCTTGACTTTGGGCTGGCGCGGCACACAGACGATGAGATGACTGGTTACGTTGCCACTCGCTGGTACAGGGCCCCAGAGATCATGCTAAACTGGATGCATTACAACATGACAGGTACAGTAGCTAGATATCTGATGTATTACATCATGACAGAGACAGTAGCTAGAGATCTAATGCATTACATCATGACAGAGACAGTAGCTAGAGATCTGATGCATTACATCATGACAGAGACAGTAGCTAGAGATCTGATGCATTACATCATGACAGAGACAGTAGCTAGAGATCTGATGCATTACATCATAACAGAGACAGTAGCTAGAGATCTGATGCATTACATCATGACAGAGACAGTAGCTAGAGATCTGATGCATTACATCATGACAGAGACAGTAGCTAGAGACCTGATGCATTACATCATGACAGAGACAGTAGCTAGAGATCTGATGCATTACATCATGACAGAGACAGTAGCTAGAGATCTGATGCATTACATCATGACAGAGACAGTAGCTAGATATCTGATGCATTACATCATGACAGAGACAGTAGCTAGAGATCTGATGCATTACATCATGACAGACAGTAGCTAGAGATCTGATGCATTACATCATGACAGAGACAGTAGCTAGAGATCTGATGCATTACATCATAACAGAGACAGTAGCTAGAGATCTGATGCATTACATCATGACAGGACAGTAGCTAGAGATCTGATGCATTACATCATGACAGACAGTAGCTAGAGCTCTGAGTGGTTTAGACAGCCTGCATCTGCTCACTGTAGACATGTATACGAGCTATACATTTAGGCTACACATTGTTGATGTACTTGTGATCTTGGGCCGATGTTCTTGCCAGGTGGATGTCATAATGGCAGGACACTGAATGGACATGCTGAACATTATGTTTCCCCCCTATATGTAACAGGAGATGTGTTATTCCACTATATGTAACAGGAGATGTGTTATTCACCTATATGTAACAGGAGATGTGTTATTCCACTATATGTAACAGGAGATGTGTTATTCCCTATATGTAACAGGAGATGTGTTATTCCACTATATGTAACAGGAGATGTGTTATTCCCCTATATGTAACAGGATATGTGTTATTCAACTATATGTAACAGGATATGTGTTATTCCACTATATGTAACAGGATATGTGTTATTCCACTATATGTAACAGGAGATGTGTTATTCCCCTATATGTAACAGGAGATGTGTTATTCCCCTATATGTAACAGGAGATGTGTTATTCCCCTATATGTAACAGGAGATGTTTTATTCCCCTATATGTAACAGGAGATGTGTTATTCCACTATGTAACAGGAGATGTGTTATTCCCTATATGTAACAGGAGATGTGTTATTCCACTATATGTAACAGGAGATGTGTTATTCCCCTATATGTAACAGGAGATGTGTTATTCCACTATATGTAACAGGAGATTTGTTGTGTTATTCCACTATATGTAACAGGAGATGTGTTATTCCCCTATATGTAACAGGAGATGTGTTATTCCCCTATATGTAACAGGAGATGTGTTATTCCCCTATATGTAACAGGAGATGTGTTATTCCACTATATGTAACAGGAGGTGTGTTATTCCTCTGTTACGGTAGACGTGTGTTGTTCCTGTGTTTGTGTTACACGTGTGTTGTTCCTGTGTTACGGTAGACGTGTCGTTCCTGTGTTTGTGTTACACAGACTAATGATTTCCTCTTTGTTACAGTGGACATTTGGTCTGTGGGATGTATCATGGCTGAACTCCTCACTGGCAGAACTCTGTTTCCCGGTACTGACCGTATCCTTTCATTGCCCTAACCTCAGTTCCCCTACTATTGGTCTGATATGAGTGCTGAAATGCCCTCTACTTTGTGAGTATGCCTGGCCTACACATTAAACCACTCTGTTTCCGTGACTAACCTTCGAGTGGTTGGTGGTGAGATTCCCACACAATATGTCCTTATTGAATCACATTGGATAAGACCGGTGTACACACAGAATCCTACTGCTGGTGATTGATTGACGTGATGGTAACAGCTTTTTGCAGGTCCAAGCCATGTGACCTAAAATGTGTTCTAAGCTGAAGCTCTTCTATGTTCCTAACCTGCTAGTCTGCAAAACTAACCTCTTCAACTAATCACGCTATGGTGCCTTCTTCAACTAACCCTGCTGTGGTGCCTTCTTCAACTAACCCCGCTGTGGTGCCTTCTTCAACTAACCCCGCTGTGGTGCCTTCTTCAACTAACCCCGCTGTGGTGCCTTCTTCAACTAACCCCGCTGTGGTGCCTTCTTCAACTAATCCCGCTGTGGTGCCTTCTATGTTTGTTCTCTTGCGATCTGCTCTGTTGTCTCTCCCTACAGCATGCCGTGAGGCTGAATTACACTGTAGAAACTTTGTCTGTTTCTGTAGCCACACTAACGTCTACCTCTCCACACTTGGTCTCTAAAACTCTGTTTTATCAGGCTTCCTAGCCTTCTTCCGTTGTCTGTCCGATGCACAGAGCCTCCTTTTCTGTAACACGTGTCTAATAGTCTGCTGGACTGTATGAGAATGTTTTAGTCTTTAGTCTCTGCTGAATGAGTCTGGCACTAATCTTTGTATTTCCTTGCCTGTCAGTGTTTTCAGAGGTACTAACAACGAGGCATTTAAAGATCCATCCTCTGCTGTGTGTTTACCCATCCATAGTTCTTATCCAGCATGATAACACCTAGCAATTCCAATTGGGGCCCTGTGTTTTGCGCAATCATGTTTCATAGCAAGATTTGAATAAAGGTTCAAATCCAAGCATGTCACATGATTGCGCAAAACAGGACCTCCGATATAATATAGGAGGTCATGTTGATTTTCAACCATTCAGAGAGGCAATTCTGATTATAGTTTGTACAAGCATGTCACACTTAATTTATAATAGCAGTAAGGCCCGAGGGGGTGTGGTGTATATGGCCAGTATACCATGGCCAAATGATGTTCTTAGGCACAACGTAATGTGGAGTGCCTGGATACAGACCTTAGCCGTGATATATTGTCCACATATCACAAACCCCCGAGGTGCCTTATTGCTATTATAAACCTCTTACCAACATAATTAGAGCAATAAAAATAAATGTTTTGTCATACCCGTGATATACGGTCTGATATACCATGGCTGTCAGCCAATCAGCATTCAGGGCTTGAACCACCCAGTTTATAATATGTTATAGTCCGTGTGAAACTCTGACAATTCAATGTCCCGGGCTGCATTTGTCATTGTTCTTGGTTCCATTGTGCCAGTCAAGCTCAATCAAGTACAGCTCAGTTATTTTTTAAAGACAACAAATACTGTTCTTGCTGGTTCCTCTCCCCTCCCCAGCCAGCTCCTGTTGTTCCTTTACACACGGTACCTGTTAGACATTGATCAGTTGAAGCTAATAATGATGCTCGTTGGGACGCCAGAGCCTGAGCTCTTGATGAAAATCTCCTCTTCGTCTGTGAGTTGTACACATAGTTATTATGCTGCAAGGTCTCTGCTTGCTTAAATTGCTAAAGTCCCTAGTAATTATTTGTTTTTGCATCAATTTGTGAAGTGTGTTATACTCTTCAGCAACAACAACTATTTTACATGTTTACATCCTTTGAAATCTCTGTTTGTGAGATGAGGTCAAATGCAATACCTGTTTTGATTTGAAAACAAATTCTTAACTTGGATAAATGAACATACATTTCTCGGGGCTCTACAGTGCGACCATAATGATGAATTCTAGCTTTATTACCAAAAATATTTTTTCCGGTGTGCTCCTAAATTTCTGTGTGCCTAAAAATTGTTTAACTAAAAAGGGTCAGCATAGAGCCCTGCTTCTATGTTCAAAGCTTTGGGTTTCACACCTGTGATTTATTAACTTGACTTTCTCCTGACTAATTGAACTTTCTCTTCTCTAACATAACCTCAAGCATGCTATCAGTCTGCTTACACACACCTTTACAATCTCACCCTCTCTTTTCTTACCTTTCCCTCCAAAGATGGGACGATTCACTTTTTTTTTTGCAGAGCGTCTTAGGAGTTGAGCCTTATCATAAAACTCATAAAGAAGACTGTTAGCCCGCGGAGCTAAACGCCTAGGCCAGAAAGCCAGGTATAAGCTCGAGGAGCTAATGCGAGTCATCAGGTCTCCCACTGACTAGCTGCTTGTCAACTTACCGACTCTGCTATACTGCTGTCTGCTGATACCCCTTGACCCGTACCTGATAGATATAAACCAGCTTCAACAGATAATGCGTCTGACAGGAACGCCCCCAGCCTCTCTAATAAGCAGGATGCCAAGCCACGAGGTGAGCAGGACCAAATTACTCAATTCAATGCATTTTATATGGGGCCAAGCAAGGATTCGAACCCAAGTCCTCGAACCTGCGTGCCACAAGACTGTTAGCTCCAGGGTTGGGGTAAATTCCAAGTCCATTCAGGAAGTAAACTGAAATTGCATTTTTACTCCCTGAGTTGACCAAATTGACTCCAACCCTGGTAGCCCGAACCACCGCCGTCACACCTAGCCCAGAGCAGTGCCACCTCCGTCACACCTAGCCCAGAGCAGTGCCACCTCCGTCACACCTAGCCCAGAGCAGTGCCACCTCCGTCACACCTAGCCCAGAGCACTGCCACCTCCGTCACACCTAGCCCAGAGCACTGCCACCTCCGTCACACCTAGCCCAGAGCACTGCCACCTCCGTCACACCTAGCCCAGAGCACTGCCACCTCCGCCCAGAGCACTCACACCTAGCCCAGAGCAGTGCCCAGAGCACTCCTCCGTCACACCTAGCCCAGAGCAGTGCCACCTCCGCCCAGAGCACTCACACCCTAGCAGAGCAGTGCCACCTCCGTCACACCACTGCCAGCCCAGAGCAGTGCCACCTCCGTCACACCTAGCACTGCCAGAGCACTGCCACCTCCGTCACACCTAGCCCAGAGCACTGCCACCTCCTTCACACCTAGCCCAGAGCAGTGCCACCTCCGTCACACCTAGCCCAGAGCAGTGCCACCTCCGTCACACCTAGCCCATAGCACTGCCACCTCCGTCACACCTAGCCCAGAGCACTGCCACATACCCAGTGCTACAATATTACAACCTCCTTAGATTATATTTGCTCCCACATAAAGAGGAAGTAGACAAACATACATGTAGCATTTTCACATTGCTGCTTTTTTTGACTGCAGGTTTCTATGTTCTACTACCCAAAGCGCTCTACTATAATCACTGAGTGGCGTCTGATGCTTGCTGTACGTCAATGCAAGTCAAGCAGCAACTACTCTCTTGCCTTCTAATGTTTGGCTTGCCATAGCAGTGTTGTAAAGCATTATGAAACCATATAAAGTATTAATATGTCTAGAATTGCACACTAACAAACTATGACACATTGCCTGAACCAGAATTTGTTTGAATTGAAACACTTCCTCCTCTGACAACAGTGTGGTACGGGAAGTAGGAACTGAAATTCACAGTATTGCAGTTCCTCTTCTTGAAGTGTGAACTGATTGAGTAGATGGTAGCTATATTACATGGTGCTATATTATACAGTAAGTACTGCAACCAAATAAATAAACAATACTCAGTTATTGTTTACCTGGGGTGGCAGGGTGCCCTAGTGGTTAGAGCGTTGGACTAGTAACCGGAAGGTTGCAAGTTCAAATCCCTGAGCTGACAAGGTACAAATCTGTCGTTCTGCCCCTGAACAGGCAGTTAACCCACTGTTCCCAGGCCGTCATTGAAAATAATAATTTGTTCTTAACTGACTTGCCTAGTTAAATAAAGGTTAAAACAAATGTTTTTAAATACTGTTTCTTCTCCTTCTGCTTTCTCTCTCTCTCTTTGCACATTCACTAAATCTGCAATGAAACCCTCTCTTAGCAGTGCTGATAATTAATCCAATTTTTGCCAATGCTGCCATATGATCAAGTGACTGGGACAATATGGTTATGAGTAAGCCTAGTCACATTTCTCCTGATGAGGGATCCCAAATGGCACCCTATTCCCTTTATAGTGCACAGTCACAAGTGGGGACATGGGGAATATGATGTGGTTTGGGAAAAGTCCTTGACTAATTAGTGCTAATCATAGTCTTTACTCTCTGAATACAAAGTTAGTGGCCGCTTTCGCAGCCCCAGATAAAGACATTTTTTGTTGTTGTTGTTGCCCAGAATAAGTAGCCTTAATCTGGGTCGGGGAAACCAACCTTATGACCCCAAAAGAAAAGGGGTCATTTTGTGGCTTTGAATTGTATTCCAAATGGCACCCTATGTTCTACATAGTGCCTATGTAGAGCCCTATGGGACCTGGTCAAACAGGGCATTATGTAGTTAATACGGTGCTGTTTTGGATGCCAGCCTTGTTTTGTGTTCTATTGGCCTTTAACCTCTGATCTCTTTACTCTCATTGGTTTTCAGGCAAGGAACTACATCAAATCCTTGCCTCAGATGCCCAAGAGGAATTTTTCTGATGTGTTCATTGGAGCCAACCCACAAGGTAGTGTTGGAATAATTTTATACTCAGAACACTTTGCTGTAAATCAGACCCCAAGATGTTATAATTTGTGATGATAATGAGAGGAAGGAGTCATAAGATGGCCTGCTGCAGCCATTTTCAAAAAGCATCATAGAGTAGGTGCTTTTTTAGGTTCCCCCTGTCCATACAATCTTTATCAATTTATGATGGAAAAAGCTAAACTGATCCTATAACAGCACTCCTACACTGAGAGTCTTTGTGAATATGGACCCTGTTGGTATGGATGATGTTTTTCTGCTTGTAGCTGTGGACCTGCTGGAGAAGATGTTGGTTCTGGACACAGATAAGAGGATCACGGCTGCCGAGGCTCTGGCCCACCCCTACTTCTCCCAGTACCACGACCCAGACGACGAGCCTGAGGCTGACCCCTACGACCAGAGCTTTGAGAGCCGTGATCTGGACATCGAAGAATGGAAACGTATGTAGAATGGAATAGACGGGGCCATTATACCTGAATGCTTTAAAGTAAACTGGGACCAAACTTTTTCCATCTTGCAAAATAAATGTATTTTGCTCTGCTCTGCTCACAACCCCTCAGGCAGCTCTGAAACACCTGCGAAACACATTTCTATCTCCCTCCCTTCCTCACAGGGCTGACCTTTGAGGCGGTATGTGATTTTGAGCCACCCATCTTCGATGGAAACGACATGGAATCGTGATTGGGCGATGTGATTTCTACAAGCCCCTCTCCCGTCAACACCAAACGTCTCTATCACTGATGTTCCTTCTTATCAGACAACCTTTTGGAATAATATTATCATCAGAGTGCCTGCAAATGTTTGTCTATTGTTATATTTCTTAAGCTCGCGCTCTCTCTCCCACCATTTTGAATCCGTAAGGTGTTGCAAGGGAAACGTTACAAAAAATAGCCTGGTCCCAGATTCGTTGGTGCTGTGGCATGACAATGGCCATGGAAGTTGGCTGTACAACCCAAACAGATATGGGACCAGGCTAGAACTACAATGGAGGAGAGGAGAGCGACATTTTAAGGGCTGTTAAATCAGTGTTAACAAATACTGATTGTATGTGTCTACTACCGTGTATTTTCAAGGGAGAAACGGAGGCAAGCAGAAAACAACCACTAATACCATTATTGGTCCATTTCTGAAAAATGTCATGCTTCTTTTATTATGTCCCAAATGGCACCCTATTCCCTATTTAGTGCTCTGCTTTTGACCAGGGCACTATATAGGGAATAGGATGCTATTTGGAATCAAATCTATATTTAAATTAGTTTTGTATTCTTCCTTCAGAAGTTTTATTATTATGAAAGTATTGCTCATTACTGTATTCTATTGCTCACCACTGTATTCTATTGCTCATTACTGTATTCTATTGCTCATTACTGTATTCTATTGCTCACCACTGTATTCTATTGCTCACCACTGTATTCTATTGCTCATTACTGTATTCTATTGCTCACCACTGTATTCTATTGCTCATTACTGTATTCTATTGCTCATTACTGTATTCTATTGCTCACCACTGTATTCTATTGCTCACCACTGTATTCTATTGCTCACCACTGTATTCTATTGCTCACCACTGTATTCTCTTGCTCATTACTGTATTCTCTTGCTCATTACTGTTTTCTCTTGCTCACCACTGTATTCTCTTGCTCACCACTGTATTCTCTTGCTCACCACTGTATTCTCTTGCTCACCACTGTATTCTATTACTCATTACTGTATTCTCTTGCTCACCACTGTATTCTATTGCTCACCACTGTGATATCCGAAAGAAATTAGATGCTGAATTGAAACATCCGGAAAATGTGTTCTGATTGAATCATTTCATGATGTGTATCATCTGAAATGTGCAATAATGCTTGTCTGTCACTCGCGCTCTGCCAATCTACCAATCACAGCGTTCGTGTCAGACTCCCCTGGCTTTGTTTTCCTGTCAGTCACAGCACTGGTGTCAAGACTCCCAGGCGCTTCAGAAACCGTTGATGATCTTCTTTAATGGATCTGGTATATGACATAGGATGTGTCCCAAATGGAACTCTAATACTGCAGTACTAAATGCGAGAGACTATATTTCAGTTGAATGCATTGAGTTGTGCAACTGACTAGGTATGTTCCTTTCCTTTGAACAGGGCCCATAGGCTTATGGTCAACAGTAGTGCACTATATAGTGAATTGGGGACCATTTGGAATGCACATGGGGATTCATTCTATTCTTCAACATTGTTATGAACTTTTTAACTTTGTGGAAATTTTTTAGCTGTGAGAAATGTTTCCATTTACCACGTTGCAGATTAGTTCCCCCTCCCCCAAGTGTGAATACTGTTCAATGCCAGCGCCAGACCATAGGATGTTTAATACCTTTTACATTGTAGTCATTTTAACAGACGCTCTTATCCAGAGCAACCTACAAGAGCAATTGGGGTTAAGTGCCTTGCTCAAGGGCACATCGACAGATTTTTCACCTAGACCGCTCAGGGATTCGAACTATCAACCTTTCTGTTACTGGCCCGGTTTTAACCGCTAGGCTACCTGCCGCCCATTTAATGCTCACAAACCCTAAAATCATTATTCAGCTAATTGAATACCCAAATGATGGAATTCTGGCAGATTCAGACCATTTTTGTGGCTTCCTCTCGTCCTCATCTCCTTGATCTGCACCGAGGTAAAGGAACTAGACAGGAGAAAGCGAAGGCCTGGTAGGGGTCAACCATATTGCTTTCAACTGTTCTGTGTTTTCAGAACACAACTGTGCAGATGACGGACACAATGGAAGGAAGCGACTAGAATATTGAGATACAGCCCGAGTCAGAATAAATAACCGTGATAGCCCCAGGACTCTAGTTGAACCATGCTGCACTCCATTGAATAGCCCCAGGACCCTAGCCTAGTTGAACCATGCTGCACTCCATTGAATAGCCCCAGGACCCTAGCCTAGTTGAACCATGCTGCACTCCATTGAATAGCCCCAGGACCCTAGCCTAGTTGAACCATGCTGCACTCCATTGAATAGAGAATTAATTCTAGTTTCACCACTTTCCATATTGACACTTTAAAACCAGATGGAGTTGATATGAGCCACTGTGGGTTGTCAATGAATGTGCTAATCAACGTGGCATTAAGTAAACTAGGAAAAACATGTATTTTTGGGTACAAAATCAACTCAAATGTATGTAAATATCTGTTCTATATTTTATTTTTTAATCTTCATGACTTTTGGTTTGTTGAATTTAAACAATCTTCATTATCAGCATGTTCATCATTTGTGCGTGTGTGTTTTGAATATGTGTTAACAGGAGCTTGACGTGTCATGCTTAAAGCCGCAAAATAGAAAAATGTAAATGGATGTCAAAAAGAAATGAGGGAATTGCTTAGTTATATTTATACTTTGTTGAGGTGGTATTTCAACTGGACAGAGATACTGTTGTTTATTTCAGCCAATCCCCATAGATGTCAGTCTTCTAACAGTCTTTACAGCAGAGTAACTATTACTAGAATTAATGCCTTTGTTTATAAAGAAATAAAGACAGTTATTTTTAAGTCTATAGTCTGTTTTATACTTTGTGCCTTCAAGTCCATATCCTACATGTGCTAGAAGTATTCAAGGTTTGCAAAGGAAGTGGCAGTGCTTATCTCTGTAGCTTATAACAGTTTTTCACACTACTGAGTCATATCATGCCGGATTGTGCATCCACCAACCAAGCAGTAAAAGACTGTGAAAAGATCAGAGCCATCACAGTTGTGTTTGGGTCAGAGCAGTTGTGTAGAAATGTGTATTAATGCTGAAGTTTGTTTTGCATGGCCAGGTACCCCAGGTGGGCAGAGTTCTCATTTTAAACTATTCCATTGGTCCTTAAGTGAAATCCTCATCCAACCGAGGCACCAGCCATCCAAAACGAACTCCACCACTCAATTAAATGAAGGCACCAGTCTGTGGGCCACACACATAGCATTGACTATGACACCTGTCTATTCAATCATTTAAATGTGAAGACTTATATTTATCAAATCAATTCTCTGTGTAATTATTCAGTAATTAAACAAATCACGGAATAGTAATTAGCTAGGAAGTCGGGGTTCCACGGGGAAGTTGGTAGAGTTGTAGTTTGAACCACTTCACACGCTAGCATCACCCTGCGTGTTTTGGTCTAGCGTTTTAGCCATTTCAACGTGGGGACCCTGTCCTGGCGTTATCTTGACTAAATGTACATTTTGTAAATGTGCTCTGTGGTCACTGACTAGTTGAAACTTTACATGAAAAACCATACTCCCATTTAGAAGGATAACATCACATTTCATCTTTTCAAAAGTAGTCCCATACTCAATCTTTCATTTTATACAACATTCAAACGTAAATCTGGTAACTGGGAAATATACTCATTCAGAGAAACAGTTATATTGTTCAGCTGTGGTAGTTTGTTACATGAATTTAGTAACTATATGTTCATTAACCAATTCAATTGTAACAAAGCAAAACACTTTGTCCGTTTTCTAAGAATTTGTAAGGTTCTTATTTGCATAAAATAGACAAAGATCAGTCTCAATATTAATCAATAGCATTTATTCCCGAGAGCTCTGGTCATAATACCATGTACATTGGTTTATATACAGTGCCTTGCAAAAGTATTCGGCCCCCTTGAACTTTGCGACCTTTTGCCACATTTCAGGCTTCAAACATAAAGATATAAAACTGTTTTTTTGTGAAGAATCAACAACAAGTGGGACAAAATCATGAAGTGGAACGACATTTATTGGATTTCAAACTTTTTTAACAAATCAAAAACTGCAAAATTATTCAGCCCCCTTAAGTTAATACTTTGTAGCGCCACCTTTTGCTGCGATTACAGCTGTAAGTCGCTTGGGGTATGTCTCTATCAGTTTTGCACATCGAGAGACTGACATTTTTTCCCATTCCTCCTTGCAAAACAGCTCGAGCTCAGTGAGGTTGGATGGAGAGCATTTGTGAACAGCAGTTTTCAGTTCTTTCCACAGATTCTCGATTGGATTCAGGTCTGGACTTTGACTTGGCCATTCTAACACCTGGATATGTTAATTTTTGAACCATTCCATTGTAGATTTTGCTTTATGTTTTGGATCATTGTCTTGTTGGAAGACAACAAGCCCAAGGTCTCTCCCCTCCCTGGGTAAGGACAGAATGTCCTGTAAGGAACACAGTATTCCACCCGGTCTGATGATAGCTCCATTAGTTTCTAACAAGGAACAGAAAGTCATTGTTCTAATTCTTGACTGAAACTACACACATTATATTCAGTATTATGATTATAATAAGATTCATACAGTAACATAGTAGTATTCTGTTTAGTCATAGTTCTAAGTTAAATGTATACATAATTTAGTCATTATTCATAAAAATCCCATAACATTGTTACATTACAAATTAGTAAGGAATTCAACATGATAGTTCTTTGAGTACCCACGGACAATTTCAACTGGTTGGAATACAGAAATATTGTTACATTATTCAATCTTTTTAGTTTACCATATTGCACAGTCTTTTTCTGTGGTAACAAAGGGATTCCTAACCTCCATTTTTGCCGAGTGGGGCAAAGAGTTTTAGGTATTTATGAAGGTCATAAACCTGTGGTTGGAGAGAGTGAGAGAGGGTTATAATTTTCACCGAAAACAAGGGCGCGTCGAGACACTAGATTGAGTACACTCTATTTTCAAAATAATGTTATTTTGCAGTTATTAATAAATTGATTGGGGACCCTGTGTAGCATCTGGATTAGGCCAAACCTAATGAACAGACGAAGCAGGTTGTGTTCTGTATGAAGGGGGGAGGTGACAAATAAACGTGGCGTACTGGAAGATTGAACGAACATGCGTGAGATATTAAACCTATCTAGCTGCTATCAGGCGTGAGATATTAAACCTATCTAGCTGCTATAAGACATGAGATACTAAACCTATCTAGCTGCTATCAGGCGTGAGATACTAAACCTATCTAGCTGCTATCAGGCGTGAGATATTAAACCTATCTAGCTGCTATAAGACATGAGATACTAAACCTATCTAGCTGCTATCAGGCGTGAGATATTAAACCTATCTAGCTGCTATAAGACATGAGATACTAAACCTATCTAGCTGCTATAAGACATGAGATACTAAACCTATCTAGCTGCTATCAGGCATGAGATACTAAACCTATCTAGCTGCTATCAGGCGTGGGATATTAAACCTAGCTGCTAGCTGGGATATTAAACCTATCTAGGCTATAAGACATGAGATACTAAACTATAAGACATGAGATACTAAACCTATCTAGCTGCTATCAGGCGTGAGATACTAAACCTATCTAGCTGCTATCAGGCGTGAGATATTAAACCTATCTAGCTGCTATAAGACATGAGATACTAAACCTATCTAGCTGCTATCAGGCGTGGGATATTAAACCTATCTAGCTGCTATCAGGCGTGGGATATTAAACCTATCTAGCTGCTATAAGACATGAGATACTAAACCTATCTAGCTGCTATCAGGCGTGGGATATTAAACCTATCTAGCTGCTATAAGACATGAGATACTAAACCTATCTAGCTGCTATCTGGCATGGGATACTAAACCTATCTAGCTGCTATCAGGCGTGGGATATTAAACCTATCTAGCTGCTATCAGGCGTGGGATATTAAACCTATCTAGCTGCTATAAGACATGAGATACTAAACCTATCTAGCTGCTATCAGGCGTGGGATATTAAACCTATCTAGCTGCTATCAGGCGTGAGATACTAAACCTATCTAGCTGCTATCAGGCGTGGGATATTAAACCTATCTACCTGCTATCAGGCGTGGGATATTAAACCTATCTAGCTGCTATCAGGCGTGGGATATTAAACCTATCTCGCTACTATCAGGCGTGGGATATTAAACCTATCTAGCTGCTATCAGGCGTGGGATATTAAACCTATTTAGCTGCTATCAGGCGTGGGATATTAAACCTATCTAGCTGCTATCAGGCGTGAGATATTAAACCTATCTAGCTGCTATCTGGCATGGGATATTGAACTTATCAAGCTGCTATCTGGCATGGGATATTAAACCTATTTAGCTGCTATCTGGCATGGGATATTAAACCTATCTAGCTGCTATCAGGCGTGAGATATTAAACCTATCTAGCTGCTATCAGGCGTGAGATATTAAACCTATCTAGTTGCTATCTGGCATGGGATATTGAACTTATCAAGCTGCTATCTGGCATGGGATATTAAACCTATCTAGCTGCTATCAGCTGCTATCAGGCATGGGATATTAAACCTATCTAGCTGCTATCAGGCGTGAGATATTAAACCTATCTAGCTGCTATCAGGCGTGAGATATTAAACCTATCTAGCTGCTATCTGGCATGGGATATTGAACTTATCAAGCTGCTATCTGGCATGGGATATTAAACCTATTTAGCTGCTATCTGGCATGGGATATTAAACGTATCTAGCTGCTATCAGGCGTGGGATATTAAACCTATCTAGCTGCTATAAGACATGAGATATTAAACCTATCTCGCTACTATCAGGCGTGAGATACTAAACCTATCTAGCTGCTATCAGGTGTGGGATATTAAACCTATCTAGCTGCTCTCAGGCGTGGGATATTAAACCTATCTAGCTGCTATAAGACATGAGATACTAAACCTATCTAGCTGCTATCAGGCGTGGGATATTAAACCTATCTAGCTGCTATAAGACATGAGATATTAAACCTATCTAGCTGCTATCAGGCGTGGGATATTAAACCTATCTAGCTGCTATCAGGCGTGAGATATTAAACCTATCTAGCTGCTATCAGGCGTGGGATATTAAACCTATCTAGCTGCTATCAGGCGTGAGATATTAAACCTATCTAGCTGCTATCAGGCGTGGGATATTAAACCTATCTAGCTGCTATCAGGCGTGGGATATTAAACCTATCTAGCTGCTATCAGGCGTGAGATATTAAACCTATCTAGCTGCTATCAGGCGTGGGATATTAAACCTATCTAGCTGCTATCAGGCGTGAGATACTAAACCTATCTAGCTGCTATCAGGCGTGAGATATTAAACCTATCTAGCTGCTATCTGGCATGGGATATTGAACTTATCAAGCTGCTATCTGGCATGGGATATTAAACCTATTTAGCTGCTATCTGGCATGGGATATTAAACCTATCTAGCTGCTATCTGGCATGGGATATTGAACTTATCAAGCTGCTATCTGGCATGGGATATTAAACCTATTTAGCTGCTATCTGGCATGGGATATTAAACCTATTTAGCTGCTATCTGGCATGGGATATTAAACCTATCTAGCTGCTATCTGGCATGGGATATTGAACTTATCAAGCTGCTATCTGGCATGGGATATTAAACCTATTTAGCTGCTATCTGGCATGGGATATTAAACGTATCTAGCTGCTATCAGGCGTGGGATATTAAACCTATCTAGCTGCTATAAGACATGAGATATTAAACCTATCTAGCTGCTATAAGACATGAGATATTAAACGTATCTAGCTGCTATCAGGCGTGGGATATTAAACCTATCTAGCTGCTATTTGGCGTGGAATTGACATTGACATCCCCCATTATTGTATCATTCACTGGTCATTCAGCTCAAAACGGGTCACTGGTCACTCCTCTCTCACTCAATTTCCCCACAATGCCCTTACCTGTAGCCCACTAGTGTGACATTGTAGAACTGAAGAGAAAAAAAATGGTTTATTCATACACTCTCTGAATTAAAACATTCTGAATAGTTCAAAATGTCATTGTTATTACAATCATATTAGCCTCTCAGAATACAATAACATTTATCTTAATTTAAAAAAGAAATTAAGTTCGTATTGGTAATGTTTTTGGGAGCAGGACAGATATGATCTGAAATCCCCCCCCCTCGGGCCTTATTTCTTAAATAAGCATCAAATAGCAGCCTCTTTAGTAGTCCACAGGGGCTCACACTTCACAAAGAATTGGGTCTTGTGGTGAGATAACGGAAAAAAGCACAGAATGACAATATATATATATATACATATGTGTATTTTCCTTTATACAAACATTTGAAAATAATGCTTTTGGAAGACACCTTTTTACTGTCTTTTGGCTGATTTGTTTTACGCTGTGATAAAGATGTGTTGATGAGGTATTTATATCATACATTATGCCATATAACATTCAGGATATTGTAGGCAACAAAATAAAATGTGATTCCCAATAGAAAACGTGTAAACAGAGTAGATAGCATGGAAAATGACACACATAATACCAACTCTAATTGTCTTGTTTTATATTTTTGTCAAAGATGGTTTTGGGTACTTTTCCATTATGACTTTGCTGTAATTCATCAGGCTGACACCACGGAGATCCGAGGGGAACTCACAGCTGAATTCAGCCACGCCAGGGTCTGGAAAAGTCACATTGGTCCTGTTCATCCACGTCAGAAAGTCCTTCAGGCCACGGTCACAGTGGAAGCGATTCCTATATAAGTTGATCCAGCTGAGAGAACTGAAAGTCGCTGGGTCAGGAGAGGAGAGGAAATTGTAAGAGAGGTCAACTGTTTTGAGACTCGCTGGGAAAATGTCTGGTTGGAGGTATGTGAGAGAGTTGAAGCTGAGATCCATCTCTTCCAGAGAGACGAGGCCTTTGAATATGCCATCTGGGAGAGCCCTCAGCGAGTTAAAGCTTAAATCCAGACTAAAAAGCTTGATAAGATTTTCAAATACGTCCAAACACACTCCATGTTCCCATAAAATCTGCAGGGCGATGTTCCTGAGCTCCAGCAGCTTTAGAGAGTTTATAGCGGGCACTGAAATATTACTGCTAAAGATGCACCACTTTATGTTGTTGTTACCATACCAGATACGCTCAATGCGCATGAATTTAGCTAACACAATGTATACATCCTCTAAATTAGTTAACCTGTTGTTTTGAACATTCAGTATGATAGTACTGTTGGCAAAGCCCAAGAGGCCCTCTAAGGATGTGATCTTATTATCAGCCAAATGAAGAAGTTGCAGGTTTGGTAGTGGTGCAAGGTAACCATATGTACCTAGTTGCCGAATAGAGTTTCCTGTAAGATCCAGGATTTGTAGGTTTGGAAGTCCTGTAAATGCCTGATATCCCAATGCACCTATATGATTGTAAGATAAATCTAATTCTAAAATATTGGGTAGATTGTCAAATGTGTAAGAATAGATTTCCCCTATAAGATTGTGTGACAGGTTGAGTCTTTGTAAATTTTCAAGACCCCAAAACGCCCCCCTGTCGATCTGGTTAATTTTGTTTTTGGCTAATGTTATGTCCTCTACCTCTCTCAGTGGACTGAATACTGCATTTTGCAAAGCAAATATAAAGCATTTGGACAAATTTAGAATCTTGATGCCACTATTCTTGAGGCCATTGAATGTTTTCTTGTTTGGGTCTTTGAAATTGCTGAAACCAAATGATTTTCCCATGGTGCTGTGTTCCAGAATAATATGGTGAATTTTCGTTCCTTGGATTGCATTGAAAAACAATTTTGCCTTGTCCACGTTGAATCCGTTGGAAGATAAGTCAAGTGTCTCTATAGACATGTTTCTAAAGGGATTTCCACATCGTTTCCAGTCAAAACCATTTTGAGTCATACCATTTAGATAGACGCTGTTCAATTTGAGCAACCGAAAGTGTTTGCCACAAAAGCCAAGCAAATCTTCCTCACATATGCTTTCCATCTGGTTTAGGGTCATGTTTAACTCGTGGAAATCTGTCATGTTCACAAAGAATGGTGAAGGTTGGATTCTCTTCACTTGGTTTCCATACAGATCTAGCGTTTTCAAAGACACCAGGGGCCTGAGATAGTCGCCCTGCAATATGGATTCAGTCAGGTCACACACATGCAGAGAGAGTGTTCTCAGGTTGGACAGTCCCACAAACGCATCTGGCTCAATCTGTAAACCTCTATTATGTCCTAAATAGAGCACTGCCAAGTTTGCCAGTCTTTGAAAGGTGTTAGTTCTTATAGTTAGCCCATTGACTCGTTGCCAACTGAGGTCCAGTTCCTTTAGCCCTTCAAGCCCAGAGAAAGATGTCTCATTTATCTCACTGATGTAGTTATCCCTCATATACACATGGGTAATGTATGGAGGCAGTGCAGGGACCTGATATAGAGACAGGTTGGTGCAAACTGCTATAGAACCATATAGTGGACATCTTGGGTTGCATTTCACCACTTGCAGGTAGACTCCAAAGATAACCAGCAGTATACAGTTCCTCATCATCCCCCTTGCACAAAAGTAGAAAATAATGCAAATGATTTAAATAGAATAAAAATGATGTTTATGTCATTACAGGGCTACCATACATACATTAATTGGATAGATATTTCAGTCTCGAGGTATCCCCTTCAGATGAGACATCCTTGACTAGGGAGTTTATGTTTAACTGCCTGTTTTCACTTAAAGGTCCATAGTCCACTGGTTCTGTCCCAGCCTGCTAATGACAATCCCCTACTTTATGTGTGTGCTGAGTACACAGCCTTGCTCTAGTCTGGTGTAACAAGGCTTCCCCAGGCCTGTTTGTATTATATCAATGAATAAAGGTGCTTTTTGAGCTAAACAGCTGAGGGATGGGACTGGAGAAATGTCACCACTCTCAAATTCATAGACGGGACTATGAGATAAAAATGATAGAATGGTAGAAGCTATTTTTTTTGTATCTTTTTGACCATTTTAATTGAAAACAATCCAAGTTAGATACTTAGTTGTTACCCAGAAATGATTTGATGGTGAGATCAAAATGGCTGCATTGAACCTTTAAGTTCTTGTACAATTTTTTTCCCCCAAGTTCAATGCAAATCCAAGTCAACAATCAGGTTCAAATAATGTTGAAAAACAAATCAATATTTTCTCCATGTATTAAGTTAAGTCAACAAAGGTTAAAAAAAATACATTTAAAAAAGTAAATCACATTAAACCAACCAATCAACTTCAACAAAAAATTAATAGTCAATAATCAAAGAATTAAATGAAAAGTTGTAGCTTACCTGAAGTGATGCTCGCTCATAAAGAATGTGTTTATCAGATCTCGCCTCGCAGATAACTTGAAGCACTGATATTCATAAACCCAGAAACTGACTTTCCTATCCAGCTATTTTTGAGAGTGATCTACATGAGATAACCTTACTTCTCTTCTGACTGACCTAGTGAAGTTTTTATAGTCCTGTGGTTTTGACTTACATCAAAGTGTCCTCTTGAAACACAGGGAAAAACATTTCCCCCTGTGTAAACATGTTGTGCAAAATTGTGTCACAATTACATTGTTATTACACATTATGCTAATTTAATGTGTAGAACCAGGGAATTTCTTTCTGTCTCAATACTCCATTTACAATCAGGGGTAGAATTGGTGAAAAAATATCACTCCCTATCGGACCACTGGGCATGAGGCTCAAAACATTTTGCATGCCAAAAATGTTCCCCCTGTTGTTCTGGAAACTCCTTCCTTACGCAATTTCCACATGATTTGATTTGATTTCCACCGCTGCTTACCTGTAGCCCACTAGTGTGAACTTGTAGAACTGTAAAATGGTGTATTAATATATTCCCTCTGAATGAAAAGATTCTGAATAGTCCAAAACTGTAAGGTTTTAATATTACACTCATATTAGCCTCTCAATAACATTTAAAAAATGTGTAAAGCTCATATTGGCAATGTCTTTGAGAGCAGGACAGACATGTCCTGAATTACATGCAATGATGAAAAAATTGCAACCCTGCTCACCAAAAACATCATAATATATAATATATGATATATGCCATTTAGGAATAAGACACAGTCATGTGTGCATACATTCTACGAATCGAACCCACTGCCCTGGCGTTACAAGCGCCATGCTCTACCAACTGAGCTACAGAAGGACCATCAGCCTGGAATAAGACAATATATTGAACTAATGAAATAGGAACGACTGTAAGTCAATAAGGATAAATAAGCATCATCAGATAGCGGCCTCTAGTAGTCCACAAGGGGTCACACTTCACAAATGAGTGAGACTTATCATAGAGAATGATAAAGGACTCTACTGCCCAAAAGCCTGTTTTACCATGGACATCACTATTGAGGACTTTTACCAGTTTGAAGTCGTCAACTGGGAGGGACTTGCTGTGGGTTAAGGACGAGTCACATAATTCCACCCAGGTCATCAGGAGGGATCAGTCAACTAATTATAATTGTGAGAAAATATTCCATAACTGCAGGGGGCAGTAAATCACCAACCTTGGCTTATCCCTGTTTAAACAACACACTCCAGGTGGCAGTAAATCACCAACCTTGGCTTATCCCTGTTTAAACAACACACTCCAGGTGGCAGTGTGCACCGTTTCAGTTTGTTTATCAACTCATAGAAGTAGTAGAAGAAGAAAAGGGACTACTTCAAAGTGGAGATGAGCTCAATGGTGCTGCCCGTACGCTCACAGATGCCATAATGGGACAAATACAAAAAAATAGTCCTCTATCCTTCTATATGGGACTTACCACTAGCCTTATTAGAGGTTTGACTTCACTAGCCAGTTCACTCTTCAACCACTAGAAGGCCTGTCATGCCAAATAGTGTCCCCCTGCTCAAAAGTGTAATAGTTTATCGATTCCCATTGTGACTCAGGGGGGGACCATTTTTGTCTTGGGGACATTATTTGGCATGACAGCCCCACATTTCTTTGAGGAGGATGAGCAGGAAGAAGGCCAGATGCTTTTTTCACTCTCTCTCTGTCTGTGTGTGTCCCAATGTATTTTGGGTTTTCTATCCAGGAATCTATGTCCATTGTGGATGAAGTGATTCCTTGCCCCTCCCTGACCTACAAGTCCCTGCCAAGCCCCACCTCCTCACTGTTGGCCCTGACTGTCCTTCATGGCCCTGGTCCTCACACCTGGAGAGTCTACCACTGTCCTTCAGAGCTCTGGTCCTCACACCTGGAGAGACACCACTGTCCTTCATGGCCCTGGTCCTCACACCTGGAGAGACACCACTGTCCTTCATGGCCCTGGTCCTCACACCTGGAGAGACACCACTGTCCTTCATGGCTCTGGTCCTCACACCTGGAGAGCCTACCACTGTCCTTCATGGCCCTGGTCCTCACACCTGGAGAGCCTACCACTGTCCTTCATGGCCCTGGTCCTCACACCTGGAGAGACACCACAGTCCTTCATGACCCTGGTCCTCACACCTGGAGAGTCTACCACTGTCCTTCATGGCCCTGGTCCTCACACCTGGAGAGTCTACTACTGTCCTTCATGGCCCTGGTCCTCACACCTGGAGAGTCCACCACTGTTCTTCATGGCCCTGCTCCTCACACCTGGAGAGTCTACCACTGTCCTTCATGGCCCTGGTCCTCACACCTGGAGAGTCCACCACTGTTCTTCATGGCCCTGCTCCTCACACCTGGAGAGTCTACCACTGTCCTTCATGGCCCTGGTCCTCACACCTGGAGAGTCCACCACTGTCCTTCATGGCCCTGCTCCTCACACCTGGAGAGTCTACCACTGTCCTTCAGAGCTCTGGTCCTCACACCTGGAGAGACACCACTGTCCTTCAGAGTCCTGGTCCTCACACCTGGAGAGACACCACTGTCCTTCATGGCCCTGCTCCTCACACCTGGAGAGTCTACCACTGTCCTTCATGGCCCTGGTCCTCATACCTGGAGAGTCTACCACTGTCCTTCAGGGACCTGGTCCTCACACCTGGAGAGTCTACCACTGTCCTTCATGGCCCTGGTCCTCACACCTGGAGAGTCTACCACTGTCCTTCATGGCCCTGGTCCTCACACCTGGAGAGTCCACCACTTTCCTTCATGGCCCTGGTCCTCACACCTGGAGAGTCCAACACTGTCCTTCATGGCTCTGGTCCTCACACCTGGAGAGTCCACCACTGTCCTTCATGGCCCTGGTCCTCACACCGGGAGAGTCCACCACTGTACTTCACATGGCCTTGGTCCTCACACCTGGAGAGCCTACCACTGTCCTTCATGGCCCTGGTCCTCACACCTGGAGAGCCTACCACTGTCCTTCATGGCCCTGGTCCTCACACCTGGAGAGCCTACCACTGTCCTTCATGGCTCTGGTCCTCACACCTGGAGAGCCTACCACTGTCCTTCATGGCCCTGGTCCTCACACCTGGAGAGCCTACCACTGTCCTTCATGGCCCTGGTCCTCACACCTGGAGAGACACCACTGTCCTTCATGGCCCTGGTCCTCACACCTGGAGAGACACCACTGTCCTTCATGGCTCTGGTCCTCACACCTGGAGAGCCTACCACTGTCCTTCATGGCCCTGGTCCTCACACCTGGAGAGCCTACCACTGTCCTTCATGGCCCTGGTCCTCACACCTGGAGAGACACCACAGTCCTTCATGACCCTGGTCCTCACACCTGGAGAGTCTACCACTGTCCTTCATGGCCCTGGTCCTCACACCTGGAGAGTCTACTACTGTCCTTCATGGCCCTGGTCCTCACACCTGGAGAGTCCACCACTGTTCTTCATGGCCCTGCTCCTCACACCTGGAGAGTCTACCACTGTCCTTCATGGCCCTGGTCCTCACACCTGGAGAGTCCACCACTGTTCTTCATGGCCCTGCTCCTCACACCTGGAGAGTCTACCACTGTCCTTCATGGCCCTGGTCCTCACACCTGGAGAGTCCACCACTGTCCTTCATGGCCCTGCTCCTCACACCTGGAGAGTCTACCACTGTCCTTCAGAGCTCTGGTCCTCACACCTGGAGAGACACCACTGTCCTTCAGAGTCCTGGTCCTCACACCTGGAGAGACACCACTGTCCTTCATGGCCCTGCTCCTCACACCTGGAGAGTCTACCACTGTCCTTCATGGCCCTGGTCCTCATACCTGGAGAGTCTACCACTGTCCTTCAGGGACCTGGTCCTCACACCTGGAGAGTCTACCACTGTCCTTCATGGCCCTGGTCCTCACACCTGGAGAGTCTACCACTGTCCTTCATGGCCCTGGTCCTCACACCTGGAGAGTCCACCACTTTCCTTCATGGCCCTGGTCCTCACACCTGGAGAGTCCAACACTGTCCTTCATGGCTCTGGTCCTCACACCTGGAGAGTCCACCACTGTCCTTCATGGCCCTGGTCCTCACACCGGGAGAGTCCACCACTGTACTTCATGGCCTTGGTCCTCACACCTGGAGAGCCTACCACTGTCCTTCATGGCCCTGGTCCTCACACCTGGAGAGCCTACCACTGTCCTTCATGGCCCTGGTCCTCACACCTGGAGAGCCTACCACTGTCCTTCATGGCTCTGGTCCTCACACCTGGAGAGCCTACCACTGTCCTTCATGGCCCTGGTCCTCACACCTGGAGAGCCTACCACTGTCCTTCATGGCCCTGGTCCTCACACCTGGAGAGACACCACTGTCCTTCATGACCCTGGTCCTCACACCTGGAGAGTCTATCACTGTACTTCATGGCCCTGGTCCTCACACCTGGAGAGTCCACCACTGTACTTCATGGCCCTGGTCCTCACACCTGGAGAGTCTACCACTGTACTTCATGGCCCTGGTCCTCACACCTGGAGAGTCTACCACTGTCCTTCATGGCCCTGGTCCTCACACCTGGAAAGTCCAACACTGTCCTTCATGGCTCTGGTCCTCACACCTGGAGAGTCTACATTTAACATTACATTTAAGTCATTTAGCAGACGCTCTTATCCAGAGCGACTTACAAATTGGTGCATTCACCTTAAGACATCCAGTGGAACAGTCACTTTACAATAGTGCATCTAAATCTTAAAGGGGGGGGGTGAGAGGGATTACTTATCCTATCCTAGGTATTCCTTAAAGAGGTGGGGTTTCAGGTGTCTCCGGAAGGTGGTGATTGACTCCGCTGTCCTGGCGTCGTGAGGGAGTTTGTTCCACCATTGGGGGGCCAGAGCAGCGAACAGTTTTGACTGGGCTGAGCAGGAGCTGTACTTCCTCAGTGGTAGGGAGGCGAGCAGGCCAGAGGTGGATGAACGCAGTGCCCTTGTTTGGGTGTAGGGCCTGATAAGAGCCTGGAGGTACTGAGGTGCCGTTCCCCTCACAGCTCCGTAGGCAAGCACCATGGTCTTGTAGCGGATGCGAGCTTCAACTGGAAGCCAGTGGAGAGAGCGGAGGAGCGGGGTGACGTGAGAGAACTTGGGAAGGTTGAACACCAGACGGGCTGCGGCGTTCTGGATGAGTTGTAGGGGTTTAATGGCACAGGCAGGGAGCCCAGCCAACAGCGAGTTGCAGTAATCCAGACGGGAGATGACAAGTGCCTGGATTAGGACCTGCGCCGCTTCCTGTGTGAGGCAGGGTCGTACTCTGCGGATGTTGTAGAGCATGAACCTACAGGAACGGGCCACCGCCTTGATGTTAGTTGAGAACAACAGGGTGTTGTCCAGGATCACGCCAAGGTTCTTAGCGCTCTGGGAGGAGGACACAATGGAGTTGTCAACCGTGATGGCGAGATCATGGAACGGGCAGTCCTTCCCCGGGAGGAAGAGCAGCTCCGTCTTGCCGAGGTTCAGCTTGAGGTGGTGATCCGTCATCCACACTGATATGTCTGCCAGACATGCAGAGATGCGATTCGCCACCTGGTCATCAGAAGGGGGAAAGGAGAAGATTAATTGTGTGTCGTCTGCATAGCAATGATAGGAGAGACCATGTGAGGTTATGACAGAGCCAAGTGACTTGGTGTATAGCGAGAATAGGAGAGGGCCTAGAACAGAGCCCTGGGGGACACCAGTGGTGAGAGCGCGTGGTGAGGAGACAGATTCTCGCCACGCCACCTGGTAGGAGCGACCTGTCAGGTAGGATGCAATCCAAGCGTGGGCCGCGCCGGAGATGCCCAACTCGGAGAGGGTGGAGAGGAGGATCTGATGGTTCACAGTATCGAAGGCAGCTGATAGATCTAGAAGGATGAGAGCAGAGGAGAGAGAGTTAGCTTTAGCAGTGCGGAGCGCCTCCGTGATACAGAGGAGAGCAAATCAAATCAAATCAAATCAAATTTATTTATATAGCCCTTCGTACATCAGCTGATATCTCAAAGTGCTGTACAGAAACCCAGCCTAAAACCCCAAACAGCAAACAATGCAGGTGTAAAAGCACGGTGGCTAGGAAAAACTCCCTAGAAAGGCCAAAACCTAGGAAGAAACCTAGAGAGGAACCGGGCTATGTGGGGTGGCCAGTCCTCTTCTGGCTGTGCCGGGTAGAGATTATAACAGAACATGACCAAGATGTTCAAATGTTCATAAATGACCAGCATGGTCAAATAATAATAAGGCAGAACAGTTGAAACTGGAGCAGCAGCACAGTCAGATGGACTGGGGACAGCAAGGAGCCATCATGTCAGGTAGTCCTGGGGCACGGTCCTAGGGCTCAGGTCCTCCGAGAGAGAGAAAGAAAGAGAGAATTAGAGAGAGCATATGTGGGGTGGCCAGTCCTCTTCTGGCTGTGCCAGGTGGAGATTATAACAGAACGTGGCCAAGATGTTCAAATGTTCATAAATGACCAGCATGGTTGAATAATAGTAAGGCAGAACAGTTGAAACTGGAGCAGGAGCATGGCCAGGTGGACTGGGGACAGCAAGGAGTCCTCATGTCAGGTAGTCCTGGGACATGGTCCTAGGGCCCAGGCCAGTTGAAACTGGAGCAGCAGCATGGCCAGGTGGACTGGGGACAGCAAGGAGTCATCATGTCAGGTAGTCCTGGGGCATGGTTCTAGGGCTCAGGTCCTCCGAGAGAGAGAAAGAAAGAGAGAAGGAGAGAATTAGAGAACGCACACTTAGATTTACACAGGACACCGAATAGGACAGGAGAAGTACTCCAGATAAACAAACTGACCCTAGCCCCCGACACATAAACTACTGCAGCATAAATACTGGAGGCTGAGACAGGAGGGGTCAGGAGACACTGTGGCCCCATCCGAGGACACCCCGGACAGGGCCAAACAGGAAGGATATAACCCCACCCACTTTGCCAAAGCACAGCCCCCACACCACTAGAGGGAAATCTTCAACCACCAACTTACCATCCTGAGACAAGGCCGAGTATAGCCCACAAAGATCTCCGACACGGTACAACCCAAGGGGTGGGGGAACCCAGACAGGCCGACCACAACAGTGAATCAACCCACCCAGGTGACGCATCCCCCCCCAGGGACGGCACGAGAGAGCCCCAGCAAGCCAGTGACTCAGCCCCCGTAACAGGGTTAGAGGCAGAGAATCCCAGTGGAAAACGGGGAACCGGCCAGGCAGAGACAGCAAGGGCTGTTCGTTGCTCCAGAGCCTTTCCGTTCACCTTCCCACTCCTGGGCCAGACTACACTCAATCATATGACCCACTGAAGAGATGAGTCTTCAGTAAAGACTTAAAGGTTGAGACCGAGTTTGCGTCTCTGACATGGGTAGGCAGACCGTTCCATAAAAATGGAGCTCTATAGGAGAAAGCCCTGCCTCCAGCTGTTTGCTTAGAAATTCTAGGGACAATTAGGAGGCCTCGTCTTGTGACCGTAGCGTACGTATAGGTATGTACGGCAGGACCAAATCAGAGAGGTAGGTAGGAGCAAGCCCATGTAATGCTTTGTAGGTTAGCAGTAAAACCTTGAAATCAGCCCTTGCTTTGACAGGAAGCCAGTGTAGAGAGGCTAGCACTGGAGTAATATGATCAAATTTTTTGGTTCTAGTCAGGATTCTAGCAGCCGTATTTAGCACTAACTGAAGTTTATTTAGTGCTTTATCCGGGTAGCCGGAAAATAGAGCATTGCAGTAGTCTAACCTAGAAGTGACAAAAGCATGGATTAATTTTTCTGCATCATTTTTGGACAGAAAGTTTCTGATTTTTGCAATGTTACGTAGATGGAAAAAAGCTGTCCTCGAAATGGTCTTGATATGTTCTTCAAAAGAGAGATCAGGGTCCAGAGTAACGCCGAGGTCCTTCACAGTTTTATTTGAGACGACTGTACAACCATTAAGATTAATTGTCAGATTCAACAGAAGATCTCTTTGTTTCTTGGGACCTAGAACAAGCATCTCTGTTTTGTCCGAGTTTAATAGTAGAAAGTTTGCAGCCATCCACTTCCTTATGTCTGAAACACATGCTTCTAGCGAGGGCAATTTTGGTGCTTCACCATGTTTCATTGAAATGTACAGCTGTGTGTCATCCGCATAGCAGTGAAAGTTTACATTATGTTTTCGAATAACATCCCCAAGAGGTAAAATATATAGTGAAAACAATAGTGGTCCTAAAACAGAACCTTGAGGAACACCGAAATGTACAGTTGATTTGTCAGAGGACAAACCATTCACAGAGACAAACTGATATCTTTCCGACAGATAAGACCTAAACCAGGCCAGAACATGTCCGTGTAGACCAATTTGGGTTTCCAATCTCTCCAAAAGAATGTGGTGATCGATGGTATCAAAAGCAGCACTAAGGTCTAGGAGCACGAGGACAGATGCAGAGCCTCGGTCCGATGCCATCAAAATGTCATTTACCACCTTCACAAGTGCCGTCTCAGTGCTATGATGGGGTCTAAAACCAGACTGAAGCATTTCGTATACATTGTTTGTCTTCAGGAAGGCAGTGAGTTGCTGCGCAACAGCCTTCTCTAAAATCTTTGAGAGGAATGGAAGATTCGATATAGGCCGATAGTTTTTATATTTTCTGGGTCAAGGTTTGGCTTTTTCAAGAGAGGCTTTATTACTGCCACTTTTAGTGAGTTTGGTACACATCCAGTGGATAGAGAGCCGTTTATTATGTTCAACATAGGAGGGCCAAGCACAGGAAGCAGCTCTTTCAGTAGTTTAGTTGGAATAGGGTCCAGTATACAGCTTGAAGGTTTAGAGGCCATGATTATTTTCATCATTGTGTCAAGAGATATAGTACTAAAACACTTGAGCGTCTCTCTTGATCCTAGGTCCTGGCAGAGTTGTGCAGACTCAGGACAACTGAGGTTTGGAGGAATACGCAGGTTTAAAGAGGAGTCCGTAATTTGCTTTCTAATAATCATAATCTTTTCCTCAAAGAAGTTCATGAATTTATCACTGCTAAAGTGCAAGTCATCCTCTCTTGGGGAATGCTGCTTTTTAGTTAGCTTTGCCACAGTATCAAAAAGGAATTTCGGATTGTTCTTATTTTCCTCAATTAAGTTAGAAAAATAGGACGATCGAGCAGCAGTAAGGGCTCTTCGGTACTGCACGGTACCATCCTTCCAAGCTAGTCGGAAGACTTCCAGTTTGGTGTGGCGCCATTTCCGTTCCAATTTTCTGGAAGCTTGCTTCAGAGCTCGGGTATTTTCTGTGTACCATGGAGCTAGTTTCTTATGAGACATTTTTTTAGTTTTTAGGGGTGCAACTGCATCTAGGGTATTGCGCAAGGTTAAATTGAGATCCTCAGTTAGGTGGTTAACGGATTTTTGTCCTCTGGCGTCCTTGGGTAGGCAGAGGGAGTCTGGAAGGGCATCAAGGAATCTTTGTGTTGTCTGTGAATTTATAGCACGACTTTTGATGTTCCTTGGTTGGGGTCTGAGCAGATTATTTGTTGCAATTGCAAACGTAATAAAATGGTGGTCTGATAGTCCAGGATTATGAGGAAAAACATTAAGATCCACAACATTTATTCCATGGGACAAAACTAGGTCCAGCGTATGACTGTGAGAGTGAGTGGGTCCAGAGACATGTTGGACAAAACCCACTGAGTCGATGATGGCTCCAAAAGCCTTTTGGAGTGGGTCTGTGGACTTTTCCATGTGAATATTAAAGTCACCAAAGATTAGAATATTATCTGCAATGACTACAAGGTCTGATAGGAATTCAGGGAACTCAGTGAGAAACGCTGTATATGGCCCAGGAGGCCTGTAAACAGTAGCTATAAAAAGTGATTGAGTAGGCTGCATAGATTTCATGACTAGAAGCTCAAAAGACGAAAACGTCATTTTTTTTTTTTTTTTGTAAATTGAAATTTGCTATCGTAAATGTTAGCAACACCTCCGCCTTTGCGGGATGCACGGGGGATATGGTCACTAGTGTAGCCAGGAGGTGAGGCCTCATTTAACACAGTAAATTCATCAGGCTTAAGCCATGTTTCAGTCAGGCCAATCACATCAAGATTATGATCAGTGATTAGTTCATTGACTATAATTGCCTTTGAAGTAAGGGATCTAACATTAAGTAGCCCTATTTTGAGATGTGAGGTATCATGATCTCTTTCAGTAATGACAGGAATGGAGGTGGTCTTTATCCTAGTGAGATTGCTAAGGCGAACACCGCCATGTTTAGTTTTGCCCAACCCAGGTCGAGGCACAGACACGGTCTCAATGGTGATAGCTGAGCTGACTACACTAACTATGCTAGTGGCAGACTCCACTATGCTGGCAGGCTGGCTAATAGCCTGCTGCCTGGCCTGCACCCTATTTCATTGTGGAGCTAGAGGAGTTAGAGCCCTGTCTATGTTGGCAGATAAGATGAGAGCACCCCTCCAGCTAGGATGGAGTCCGTCACTCCTCAGCAGGTCAGGCTTGGTCCTGTTTGTGGGCGAGTCCCAGAAAGAGGGCCAATTATCTACAAATTCTATCTTTTGGGAGGGGCAGAAAACAGTTTTCAACCAGCGATTGAGTTGTGAGACTCTGCTGTAGAGCTCATCACTCCCCTAACTGGGAGGGGCCAGAGACAATTACTCGATGCCGACACATCTTTCTAGCTGATATGCACGCAGAAGCTATGTTGCGCTTGGTGATCTCTGACTGTTTCATCCTAACATCGTTGGTGCCGACGTGGATAACAATATCTCTATACTCTCTACACTCGCCAGTTTTAGCTTTAGCCAGCACCATCTTCAGATTAGCCTTAACGTCGGTAGCCCTGCCCCCGGGTAAACAGTGTATGATCGCTGGATGATTCGCTTTAAGTCTAATACTGCGGGTAATGGAGTCGCCAATGACTAGAGTTTTCAATTTGTCAGAGCTAATGGTGGGAAGCTTCGGCGTCTCAGACCCCGTAACGGGAGGAGTAGAGACCAGAGAAGACTCGGCCTCTGACACCGACCCGCTGCTTAATGGGGAGAACCGGTTGAAAGTTTCTGTCTGCTGAATGAGCGACACCGGTTGAGCGTTCCTACAGCATTTCCTTCCAGAGCAGTCTCAGTTGAATGACTAGTCTTGAAACCTGACTGATTTGGATCAAGAAGGTCATTCAGAGAGAGATAGCGGGAGAGCTGGCCAAGGACGGCACGTTCAAGAGTTTTGGAGAGAAAAGAAAGAAGGGATACTGGTCTGTAGTTGTTGACATCGGAGGGATCGAGTGTAGGTTTTTTCAGAAGGGGTGCAACTCTCGCTCTCTTGAAGACGGAAGGGACGTAGCCAGCGGTCAGGGATGAGTTGATGAGCGAGGTGAGGTAAGGGAGAAGGTCTCCGGAAATGGTCTGGAGAAGAGAGGAGGGGATAGGGTCAAGCGGGCAGGTTGTTGGGCGGCCGGCCGTCACAAGACGCGAGATTTCATCTGGAGAGAGAGGGGAGAAAGAGGTCAGAGCACAGGGTAGGGCAGTGTGAGCAGAACCAGCGGTGTCGTTTGACTTAGCAAACGAGGATCGGATGTCGTCGACCTTCTTTTCAAAATGGTTGACGAAGTCATCTGCAGAGAGGGAGGAGGGAGGGGGAAGGGGGAGGAGGATTCAGGAGGGAGGAGAAGGTGGCAAAGAGCTTCCTAGGGTTAGAGGCAGATGCTTGGAATTTAGAGTGGTAGAAAGTTGCTTTAGCAGCAGAGACAGAGGAGGAGTCTACCACTGTCCTTCATGGCCCTGGTCCTCACACCTGGAGAGTCTACCACTGTCCTTCATGGCCCTGGTCCTCACATCTGGAGAGTCCACCACTGTCCTTCATGGCCCTGGTCCTCACACCTGGAGAGTCTACCACTGTTCTTCATGGCCCTGGTCCTCACATCTGGAGAGTCCACCACTATCCTTCATGGCCCTGGTCCTCACACCTGGAGAGTCCACCACTGTCCTTCATGGCCCTGGTCCTCACGCCTGGAGAGTCTACCACTGTCCTTCATGGCCCTGGTCCTCACACCTGGAGAGTCTACCACTGTCTTTCATGGCCCTGGTCCTCACATCTGGAGAGTCCACCACTGTCCTTCATGGCCCTGGTCCTCACACCTGGAGAGTCTACCACTGTCCTTCATGGCCCTGCTCCTCATACCTGGAGAGTCTACCACTGTCCTTCATGGCCCTGGTTCTCACACCTGGAAAGTCCAACACTGTCCTTCATGGCCCTGGTCCTCACACCTGGAGAGTCTACCACTGTCCTTCATGGCCCTGGTCCTCACACCTGGAGAGTCTACCACTGTCCTTCATGGCCCTGGTCCTCACACCTGGAAAGTCCAACACTGTCCTTCATGGCCCTGGTCCTCACACCTGGAGAGTCCACCACTGTCCTTCATGACCTGGTCCTCACATCTGGAGAGTCCACCACTGTCCTTCATGACCTGGTCCTCACACCTGGAGAGTCCACCACTGTCCTGGGGAGCATTCAGCAGGGCGCAACTTCTTGGAATGTTCAGATCAAAATATGCTATGTAGAACAAACATGCCTTTGACTTGTAGAATAAGGAATCATGTTTGCTCTACACAGAGACTGGGTGAGACTCAAGCAAGGATGAATCACTGGCAGTCAGCTTGTAGTTTTGTTTCTAATCATTAGTAAAAAAAAACATTCTAAAATAAATTATTATTATTTTGAAATAAGTCATTTTCTGGTTTAGATCATAGTTCATGTAAATAACAAGTATTTAGATGAGCTTAAATTAACTTTCAGTAGTTTAGTTAGTTTAAAGCACAGGAGGTTGGTTGCACCTTGATTTGAGAGGACAGGCTTGTGGTAACGGCTGGAGCAGAATCAATGGAATGGTATCAAACATCAAACACAAGGCTCTCCACTTATGAGCTGTTGTCACGTTGGTAAAAGATATCGGGAGATGCATAATAATCATTTTTATTTACCCAAATTACAGTGTCATGTAAAGGCACAGGAACGAAGACCAAACAAACACGTACACAAAACACAAGGTTGAGAACCAAACAAAAGCGTGAGGAGTACCTCGAATACATACACAAGCGCCCAATGATACCACACGGGACAAGACCCGTAATCATCTGCACAATACAAGCGACACGAAAGCCAAAACAACACAGCTACTCACACGACCAACGGATATTGGAACAATAATCAACAGCCCAATGGAAATCAAAGGGCACATTCATACAATTACAATTAGGGAAATGGGAACCAGGTGTGAGTAATGACACAGTTCCAGAGGGATCCGTGACATCCGTAAAGGGATATTTTTTTGGTAGCCCTATGCATTGATGTGGCACAGTAGAGAGTTCCAAAAACATGAGCCCAATGCTATCATTACAGTATGTGGAACTACTCCCCACTGACAGCACAATCATCTCTCCATCTGCAACATACCAATTAGATCGTCAGAGATGGGTGTGTGAGCAGGCACAACATGTATATGGTATGCACACCAGCAGACATTTCACTGTGTTGTCAGTCACTTTAAAGTTAAGATAATGATAAGAAGAAGGAATCTTTGTTTACTGACATTGCAATGTTTTTTCTCTGTAGCATCAGGTCAGTTATTGAGGCAGCAGGTCTCCCCAACCTGAGTCTACGCCAGAGTTAGTCCAATAAGAGAACACAGCCGAATCCCGGGAGGACAAATCAGACATCCTAGCAGTGGCGATTTTAACATGTAAATCTTGGTGAGGCAAACAATAAAATGCATGTTTTAGATGCATGCCAGCAAACCCACTACACAAAACACAACACTACACAATACATGAATTGCACTGTTACTGTGGCAAATGGTGCCCACACACTGTTAGGGCCTACATAAAGCTGTCCCAACAGCAGAGTCCCAACAGCAGTCCCAACACCTTACCACTGCTACACCCGGCAGTGGAGCCTTGCATGGCAGCTAAACAGTTCATTCAGCCTCATTTACTGCCTTTCAAAAACAAACATAGCTGATATGGCTGACTTGTTTAACAAATGTGGTTTCTACTGACAATTGAGATGTACAAATTATGGCATAAGGGGACGACAAGCGGATAAGAGGCAATCTGTAATTTCGATTAAAACATTTTTCGAGCTAGGACGGACGTAGTCAATATTACTAACGTATTTGTTTAGCACTTTTGAAATGTACAGCGACAGAATTCAGAACATGGGCCGTTAAATTATTCTCCCTGTACACCTCCAATCAAAAATCGAAAATCATTCCGCAACAAAGCCTCCTTCACTCACGCTGCCAAGCTTACCCTAATAAAACTGACTATCCTACCGATCCTCGACTTCGGCGACGTCATCTACAAAATTGCTTCCAACACTCTACTCAGCAAACTGGATGCAGTTTATCACAGTGCCATCCGTTTTGTCACTAAAGCACCTTATACTACCCACCACTGCGACTTGTATGCTCTAGTCGGCTGGCCCTCACTACATATTCGTCGCCAGACCCACTGGCTTCAGGTCATCTACAAGGCCATGCTAGGCAAAGCTCCGCCTTATCTCAGCTCACTGGTCACGATGGCAACACCCATCCGTAGCACGCCTTCCAGCAGGTGTATCTCATTGATCATCCCTAAAGCCAACACCTCATTCGGCCGCCTTTCGTTCCAGTACTCTGCTGCCTGTGACTGGAACAAATTGCAAAAATCGCTGAAGTTGGAGACTTTTATCTCCCTCACCAACTTCAAACATCAGCTAGCTGAGCAGCTAACCGATCGCTGCAGCTGTACATAATCTATTGGTAAATAGCACACCTATTTTCACCTACCTCATCCCCACAGTTTTTATTTATTTACTTTTCTGCTCTTTTGCACACCAATATCTCTACCTGTACATGATCATTTATCACTCCAGTGTTAATCTGCAATATTGTAATTATTCGCCTACCTCCTCATGCCTTTTGCACACATTGTATATAGACTCCCCTTTTTTCTCTGTGTTATTGACTTGTTAATTGTTTACTCCATGTGTAACTCTGTGTTGTCTGTTCACACTGCTATGCTTTATTTTGGCCAGGTCGCAGTTGCAAATGAGAACTTGTTCTCAACTAGCCTACCTGGTTAAATAAAGGTTAAAAAAATAAAAAATAAACACCAAGTCAGAACCGTATGATAAATAAATGGGGCATATAAGCAAACAATGAATGCTCTTACAATATTCAAAGATTACATTTTTAAAACAGGCTATAGGTTACATGTACACCACCAAGTCAGAACAGTAGGCTAAGTTATGAGGGGAAAAGGGACCAAATGATTAGAGTGAGGCAAATAGGCTTCTAACAGCTTACTACACAACATCAATCAATCAAATGTATTTATAAAGTACTTTTTACATCAGCCGATGTCACAAAGTGCTGTACAGAAACCCAACCTAAAACCTCAAACAGCAAGCAATGCAGATGTAGAAGCACGGTGGCTAGGAAAAACTCTCTAGAAAGGCCAGAACCTCGGTAGAAACCTTGGGAGGAACCAGGCTCTGAGGGGTGGCCAGTCCTCTTTTAGCGGTGCCAGAAGGAGATTATAAACAAACATGGCCAAGATGTTCAAACGTTCATAGATGATCAGCAGGGTCAGATAATAATAATCACAGTGGTTGTAGAGGGTGCAACAGGTCAGCACCTCAGGAGGAAATGTCAGTTGATTTTTCATAGCTGGTCATTCAGAGTATCTCTACCGCTCCTGCTGTCTCTAGAGAGTTGAAAACAGCAGGTCTGGGACAGGTAGCACATCCGGTGAACAGGTCAGGGTTCCATAGCTGCAGGTAGAACAGTTGAAACTGGAGCTGCAGCATGACCAGTTGGGCTGGCGACAGCAAGGAGTCATCAGGCCACGTAGTCCTGAGGCATGGTCCTATGGCTCAGGTCCTCCGAGAGCAGAGAGAGAGCAAGAGAAAGAGAAATAGAAAGAGAGAGAAAGAGAATTAGAGGGAGCATACTTAAATTCACACAGGACACTGGATAAGACATGAGAAATAGTCCAGATATAACAGACTGACCCTAGCCCCCCCGACACAAACTATTGCAGCATAAATACTGGAGGCTGAGACAAGAGGGGTCTGGAGACACTGTGGTCCCCGTCCGACAATGACCCCGGACAGGGCCAAACCCCACCCACTTTGCCAAGGCACAGCCACCATTCCGCTAGAGAGATATCTTCAACCACCAACCTACTACCCTGAGACAAGGCCGGGTATAGCCCACAAAGACCTCCCCCACCACAATCCCGAAGGGGACGCCAACCCAGACAAGAATTTCACGTCACTGACTCAACCCACTCAAGTGACACACCCTTCCTAGGGACGGCATGGAAGAGCACCAGTAAGCCAGTGACTCCATAATAGGGTTAGTGGCAGAGAATCCCAGTGGAGAGAGGGGAACCGGTCAGGCAGAGACAGCAAGGGTGGTTCGTCACTCCAGTACCTTTCTGTTCACCTTCACACCCCTGGTCCAGACTACACTCAATCATAGAACCCACTGAAGAGATGAGTCTTCAATAAAGACTTAAAGGTCGAAACCGAGTCTGCATCTCTCACATGGATAGACTCCATTCCATAAAAATGGAGCTCTACAGGAGAAAGCCCTGCATCCAGCTGTTTGATAAGAAATTCTAGGGACAGTAAGGAGGCCTGCATCCTTTGACCGTAGCGTACGTGTCGGTATGTATGGTAGGACCAAATTGGAAAGATAGGTAGGAGCAGGCCCTTGTAATGCTTTGTAGGTTAGCAGTAAAACATTGAAATCAGCCTTAGCCTTAACAGGAAGCCAGTGTAGAAATGCTAGCAATGGAGTAATATGATCAAATTTGTTGGTTCTAGTCAAGATTCTAGCAGCCGTGTTTAGCACTAACGGAAGTTTATTTAGTGCTTTATCCGGATAGCCGGAAAGTAGAGCATTGCAGTAGTCTAATCTAAACTTCTGAATGGTAGTGTGTATATATATTTTTTTTATTCTCAGATAACCTTGACCTATATTGGGGTGGCAGGGTAGCCTAGTGGTTAGAGTGTTGGACTAGTAACTGAAAGGTTGCAAGTTCAAATCCCGAGCTGACAAGGTACAAATCTGTCGTTCTGCCCCTGATCAGGCAGTTAACCCACTGTTCCTAGGCCATCATTGAAAATAAGAATTTGTTCTTAACTGACTTGCCTAGTTAAATAAAGGTAAAAAAAAAAATATATATATATATATTATTGGATTAATTTGTCACAGGGAAGATTGGGGTCGTCAGTAGTTACCACAGCCACAAAGTCTTCATCATTGCTAAACCCCACCTATTATACAATTTTGACTTTGCGGCTGTAGTAACTAGTGACAACATTCAGATGGGTGACAGTCACCGCAAGAAAGTACTAGGGGTGGGTGTGACGTCATAGCCCAGTGCCGCCGACCATCTTTCGGGAAGTTTGACTGGGTTGAAAAAATTGACGAAACGAAAACTGTTGAACGATGGGGATTATCAGAGAACTCCGAAACAATCTGGCTCTCTCGGGACTTGTATACGATGAGAAATTTCAGCGGAACGTAAAATATGATTGAAATATATAATTGATCTGAACTCCTACAAAGGCAACCGAATTTCGCGCGTTCCAATATTTTCTCGGCTATTCATAAGCATGTTTTTTCGTCGAATAGAATAATTGAGAAATAGACTGATATATAACGGTATCACTGCCAAGTTTTTCCACATGAAGGTCCATTCTTTCCCTTCTTTCGTTAAGTCGCATCAGACGAGCTGCCTCGCATGAGACACCTCGGGGAGAGGGTTCTGCTCTACTCTGCCAGCTCGGGGATTCAGGATGACAAAACCCAAAGTTGGACGAATTTTCCTGGCGACATGCGTTGGGTCACTTTTCATGGTCATATTGTACTTTCAGAACATCACAAGGCCAGGTAAGTGTGGACTGTCGACCATCATCTTACATCAGCCATGGGATGGTGTCCCTATGCACCTGTAGAGGGACGTTTTGTGGTATTAGGTATAACACGTTGTTAGATGTTGTTCATTAGCCTAGTTGTCTAGATCACAAACATCATGTCTAACTGAACCGAGCTGTAGGTTTGTGCCACGATGCTACCAAAGAGGACTCAGAAGTGATGCACATCTCTACACTGCCTGTTGCACAGTGTCCCCCTCTGAATAATGGTGTGGTTTCTAAATGATCATGTGTGTTGAGTTGGGACACAATGAAAGGGGTAAATGGCAGGGCATGAATAAGACCACTGTGAGTGTGAACCATGGAATGTTGTGATAGCCCCCTCTGAGAGCATTCCTGTTCCTTTTGGACCAGTCTCAGCTCTCGTGTTCTCCACTGGGCAGAGACGGAGGAACAGGAAGCATTTACCCTTAGTGGAGTGATACCGAGAGGCACATCAAAAAATAGGAGAGAAGTGAAAAGAGTGGTCAACCTAACCTGACCTCCTTCCTGGGTTATGTCTTACGTTTTAATAGAGAGAGAATTCAAAATGAACTATACATTTGTATGTCACAGTGTGTATGCTGTTGTTTTACCATAGAAATGGGAAAGCAATGATGTAATAAGTCCAGGTACTTCATTTTACAGAGCCTCCAAGACTAAGTGCAACCGAGGAAGGGACACTACTATGCGATTACATTATGTCATTAGAGTCTTTCTGTTAAACATTAAACGTTTAAACAGAATACAATCAGAACAGAATCATCCTTCCTCTCCAACCGTCTCCTCTTAATACCTGCACTGTCTGGGCTTGTTGATCTGCTTTACCGCAGGGCTCCTACACATGTACGGTTCAATGCCAGAGGCACAGCACTGTCCGGGCTTGTCTAATTGTTAGTTATTCTGTAATGTAGATCTATTTTAGCCCTGCCAAATGTGACAGCCAATAACAGGCCTCTCTCTGACCACATACTGTAGACAACATATAGACTGTGACAGTCCTACCTTTCCTCCCAAACCCTCATGTTGTCAGAGAAGTTACACGAAGAAAGTCTGTGTGATATTAGTAAAACATATGAGGAAGTCGGAAGGGTTAACTTCTAAAACCAACACATATGAGGAAGTCAGAAGGGTTAACTTCTAAAACCAAAACATATGAGGAAGTCGGAAGGGTTAACTTCTAAAACCAACACATATGAGGAAGTCGGAAGGGTTAACTTCTAAAACCAAAACATATGAGGAAGTCGGAAGGGTTAACTTCTAAAACCAAAACATATGAGGAAGTCGGAAGGGTTAACTTCTAAAACCAACACATATGAGGAAGTCGGAAGGGTTAACTTCTAAAACCAACACATATGAGGAAGTCGGAAGGGTTAACTTCTAAAACCAACACATATGAGGAAGTCGGAAGGGTTAACTTCTAAAACCAACACATATGAGGAAGTCGGAAGGGTTAACTTCTAAAACCAACACATATGAGGAAGTCGGAAGGGTTAACTTCTAAAACCAACACATATGAGGAAGTCGGAAGGGTTAACTTCTAAAACCAACACATATGAGGAAGTCGGAAGGGTTAACTTCTAAAACCAACACATATGAGGAAGTCGGAAGGGTTAACTTCTAAAACCAACACATATGAGGAAGTCGGAAGGGTTAACTTCTAAAACCATACACATTTCCTTATTTGTGTCTGACTTGCGTAGCCAGTATTTATTTCAACGCTGATGGCATTAACATGAAACCCATATGGACTGGATGAGGTACGTCCACTGAGAACACACTAACCCTCTCGTAAAACACACACATGCCCTCGTTCAGCACGTCACACATATCCACCTGCTCCGCACACACAAGCACACACACACACAAGCACACACACAAGCACACACACACACACAAGCACACACACACACACACACACACACACACACACACACACACACACACACACACACACACACACACACACACACACACACACACACACACACACACACACACACACACACACACACACACACACACACACACACACACACACACACACTGGAGTCCCAGTGTGTTAGTAGACAGGAAGAGAAATAGAGCTTATTGTTCTGACCCCATTGTGCATTTTGCTGAGCCGCCAACACCCAGGGAAGCACAGGACCCAGGGAAGCACATTAATTAATCATCTACTTCCACTAGAGTTATTATGGAAGTTGAGAATTGAACAGAAGTGTGTATTTTCCTATAGTGGGCAGAGATGTATTCACAATGTGACAGATGAAAATACTTGTTACGTTGAGGGAACGTTTCATACGAAACCTCCTTCAGATATATTTGGTTTGTCTATACTCCCTCCTGACGTTCTTCGGCTGAAGTCCAGACGTCATTTTAGGTGGAGTGGTATGAGCCCAGTACCACATGCTGAGCAGACTTTCTCAACTCTTTGGCATTTTGATTTATTCTGGTCTTGTTCTAAACCTTAAATACTTCACTATCAGATATCGTTTCGAATTATTTTATTCATCAGACGCTGCCATCTGCTAAGAATGAGAGATCTAAAACTTTCACTAACACACACACACACACACACACACACACACACACACACACACACACACACACACACACACACACACACACACACACACACACACACACACACACACACACACACACACACACACACACACACACACACACACACACACATACAGTGGCATCATGTGGGTCTTGTCAAGTAAGCAAACAAGGTTGGCATACTGTACCCTGAGTGGACAAAACATTAAGAACACCTGCTCTTTCCACGACATGGACCAACATCCCTTATTGATGTCACTTGTTAAATCCACTTCAGTCAGTGTATTCACCCGAGTGGGGCAGCGGTCTAAGGCACTGCATCTCAGTGCATCTTGAATCCAGGCTGTATCACATCCGGCCGTGATTGGGAGTCCCATAGGGCGGTGCACAATTGGCCCAGTGTCTTCGGGTTTTGGCCCGGATAGGCTGTCATTGTAAATAATAATTTGTTCTTAACTGACTTGCCTAGTTCAATAAAGGTTAAATGTTTTTAAAAAATGAAGAGGAGGAGACAGGTTAAAAAAGGATTTTTAATCCCTGAGACAATTGAGCCATGGATTGTGTATGTGTGCCATTCAGAGGGTGAATGGGCAAGACAAAAGATTTGAAGTGCCTTTGAACAGAGTATGGTAGTAGGTGCCAGGCGACCCACTGGTAGAATTTAGTGTTAGGAAAGTGTTCCTAACGTTTGGTGTTTGTCCCAAACCCCATTCCCACGCGGGCATAGAGCTGAGTCAGCCATGCCTACACCTGCTGGGTTTGTGTTCTTGCTTAGAAGCAATTAGAAGTAAATTGCTCACTGTTTTCATTCCATTTCTATCCTGCTTATTCAGTACCTGGGGTGCATGCTATACAGATATGGTCACTAACATTACAGTGAATAATAAAACGAGCATCCTGTGACCTCTTTTCCATAATGAGAGGAGATGCTAAAAGATTGTTCTTTTTTCAAAAGCAGAAATCTTCTGATTTCAAATAAAATAATATTTGTCACATACAACAGGTACCTTAATGTAAAATGCTGACTTACAAGCCCTTAACCAACAATGTAGTTCAAGAAATAGCGTTAAGAAAATATTTACTAAATAAATTAAAGCAAATAATAAAAAGTATCACAATAAAATGACAATAACAATAACGAGGCTATACGGGGTACCGGTACAGAGTCAATGTGCGGGGTGACAGGGGCAGGCATTTGACTAATTGTTCAGCAGTCTTATAGCTTTGGGGAAGAAGCTGTTAAGGAGCTTTTTGGTCCTAGATATGGCGCTCTGGAACCGCTTGCCGTGCGGTAGCAGAGAGAACAGTCTGTGACTTGGGTGACTGGAGTTTTGGGGCCTGTCCTTTGACACAGCCTAGTATATAGGTCCTGGATGGCAGGAAGCTTGGCCCCAGTGATGTACTGGTGTGTATTTATCTTTGGCCAGTGCATAGACAAGGGTTTCATTTGGAATCTTGACGTTGTTTTGTAACACTGAAACTTCCCCCTCTCTGTGCACAGTGCAATTCCTCCAAAGCGGAAGTCACAGTCATTGTCACAGATATGTAGAGCAGATGAGCTGACAGAGATGTCGAAGGGGGAAGTTTTTCTTCTTCACTAAATGACTTAGTGAGACTGCTTTAACAAGCTGATTCATGAACTGAATTAGGATAAACTAATACATAACACGTAATTGTAATGTTTATTCATGCTGTTGGTTATTTGCTATTGCACCACCATGTTTGTTGTGTTGAGAGTGCCTCAGCTTCAGTCTTCTTGACCCACTTTCCCAGCAGTTTACTGAGGGTGTATATGTATACCTGAGGTAGGAGTTGTAGTGGTTGTCGGCTAGAAGACCTTCCCCTTTTCCTCCCCCCACCTGGTCCTCTTCTCCTTCTGTCCCCCCCCCCCTCTCTCTCTCTCTCTCTCTCTCTCTCTCTCTCTCTCTCTCTCTCTCTCTCACTGTCTCTGTCACTCTGTCTCTGTCACTGTCTCTCTCACTGTCTCTGTCACTCTGCCTCGCTGTCTCTCTATCTCTCTGTCACTGTCTGTGTCACTCTGTCTCTCTCTGTCACTGTCTCTCTGTCACTGTCTCTCTGTCACTGTCTCTCTCTCTCTCTCTCTCCCTCTCTCTCTCACGGTCTCTGTCTCTCTCACTGTCTCTGTCACTCTCTCTCTGTCACTGTCTCTCTGTCACTCTCTCTCGCTCTCACTGTCTATGTCTCTGTCTCTGTCTCTCTCTCTCTCTGTCACGGTCTCTCTCTCTCTCTCTCTCTCTCTCTCTCTCTCTCTCTCTCTCTCTCTCTGTCACTGTCTGTGTCACTCTGTCTCTCTCTGTCACTGTCTCTCTGTCACTGTCTCTCTCTGTCACTGTCTCTCTGTCACTGTCTCTCTCTCTCACGGTCTCTGTCACTGTCTCTCTGTCTCTCTCTGTCTCTCTCTCACTGTCTCTGTCTCTCTGTCACTCAGTGAATGCTGAGTGATCTCTCCCTTTGTCTGCATCGTTCTCTCTATCTCTCTCTCTCTCTCTCTCTCTCTCTCTCTCTCTCTCTCTCTCTCTCTCTCTCTCTCTCTCTCTCTCTCTCTCTCTCTCTCTCTCTCTCTCTCTCTCTCTCTCTCTCTCTCTCTCTCTCTCTCTCTCTCTCTCTCTCCCCTGTGAGATGTAAAGCAATCCTCTGCATTCTAGTGGCACATGTGCACATCCAATCAGTTTCCTCTCACTAGTGAGGAAGGCCCACCACTGACATGCCTCCAGCCCTGAGGCGCTAGGGGTGGGGGCTGGTGGGAGGGGAGGACTGGGATTCTTGAAAGGAACAGGATGTTCCTACAGAAAATGTAAATCTAGGGGAAAGGGAAGGCATTTTATGGGTGATCATCATCACATCATGATGGATGCAGGAAGGTTGTCTCATGCAGGGTTACCCAAACCTTTGGGCCTCTACAGTATAATAATTAACCCGAAATGCCAGTATCCCTGCACAGATGTGTTACTCATGTGAGATCGTGCACCATACGGCAAAACAGACATGAGAACTAGATGGGCTACAGCAGCACTGTATATAGAGCAGGGTAAACACTGTTCAGAACAGCTCAACCAGTAACATATAAGTTCTCTATAGAGCAGGGTAAACACTGTTCAGAACAGCTCAACCAGTAACATATACGTTCTCTATAGAGCAGGGTAAACACTGTTCAGAACAGCTCAACCAGTAACATATAAGTTCTCTATAGAGCAGGGTAAACACTGTTCAGAACAGCTCAACCAGTAACATATACGTTCTCTATAGAGCAGGGTAAACACTGTTCAGAACAGCTCAACCAGTAACATATAAGTTCTCTATAGAGCAGGGTAAACACTGTTCAGAACAGCTCAACCAGTAACATATAAGTTCTCTATAGAGCAGGGTAAACACTGTTCAGAACAGCTCAACCAGTAACATATAAGTTCTCTATAGAGCAGGGTAAACACTGTTCAGAACAGCTCAACCAGTAACATATAAGTTCTCTATAGAGCAGGGTAAACGCTGTTCAGAACAGCTCAACCAGTAACATATAAGTTCTCTATAGAGCAGGGTAAACACTGTTCAGAACAGCTCAACCAGTAACATATAAGTTCTCTATAGAGCAGGGTAAACACTGTTCAGAACAGCTCAACCAGTAACATATAAGTTCTCTATAGAGCAGGGTAAACGCTGTTCAGAACAGCTCAACCAGTAACATATAAGTTCTCTATAGAGCAGGGTAAACACTGTTCAGAACAGCTCAACCAGTAACATATAAGTTCTCTATAGAGCAGGGTAAACACTGTTCAGAACAGCTCAACCAGTAACATATAAGTTCTCTATAGAGCAGGGTAAACGCTGTTCAGAACAGCTCAACCAGTAACATATAAGTTCTCTATAGAGCAGGGTAAACGCTGTTCAGAACAGCTCAACCAGTAACATATAAGTTCTCTATAGAGCAGGGTAAACGCTGTTCAGAACAGCTCAACCAGTAACATATAAGTTCTCTATAGAGCAGGGTAAACGCTGTTCAGAACAGCTCAACCAGTAACATATAAGTTCTCTATAGAGCAGGGTAAACACTGTTCAGAACAGCTCAACCAGTAACATATAAGTTCTCTATAGAGCAGGGTAAACGCTGTTCAGAACAGCTCAACCAGTAACATATAAGTTCTCTATAGAGCAGGGTAAACACTGTTCAGAACAGCTCAACCAGTAACATATAAGTTCTCTATAGAGCAGGGTAAACGCTGTTCAGAACAGCTCAACCAGTAACATATAAGTTCTCTATAGAGCAGGGTAAACACTGTTCAGAACAGCTCAACCAGTAACATATAAGTTCTCTATAGAGCAGGGTAAACGCTGTTCAGAACAGCTCAACCAGTAACATATAAGTTCTCTATAGAGCAGGGTAAACGCTGTTCAGAACAGCTCAACCAGTAACATATAAGTTCTCTATAGAGCAGGGTAAACACTGTTCAGAACAGCTCAACCAGTAACATATAAGTTCTCTATAGAGCAGGGTAAACACTGTTCAGAACAGCTCAACCAGTAACATATAAGTTGTTGAAATGCAAAGGAATCCACAGTGAGCCAACGTTCCATGAACACCGAGCACCGTCACTGAACACTACAGAAAACAGCCAATACTGCCCTTTTTTAGATGATTCATCTGTTTCCCTTTTTCTCCCTCTGTGCCCTTGTTTCTGTAGCCGTGGAGCAGTTTGGGGGGAAGGGCATCGGCCCGGGGAAGACAAGGAGAAGTCCACTACAGACCCTCTACAACGAAGACCAGGTGACTAGAATTAAAATGGCCCCATTCGATCATGTCTTGAGTGTGAGAACACTCGCGGTTATATACTATTTATGCGTTAGTGTTTCCAGATGTGTCACACACAGGAAATGTCATTTGACAAAGTATTGATCTTCGAGAGCCACTTTGACTAATTTAATTTGCTCTACACATAGTTGATTTCTCAAACAATATTGTTTTTGGGTCGCCTTTGGTCTCTCAACTGAATGACTGCTGCTTTACATGAAATGTTACATCACACTACATACCTTTACCTTCCTCAGAGGTCATGGCTTTAGCATCACACTACATACCTTTACCTTCCTCAGAGGTCAGAGGTCATGGCTTTAGCATCACACTACATACCTTTACCTTCCTCAGAGGTCAGAGGTCATGGCTTTAGCATCACACTACATACCTTTACCTTCCTCAGAGGTCATTGCTTTAGCATCACACTACATACCTTTACCTTCCTCAGAGGTCATGGCTTTAGCATCACACTACATACCTTTACCTTCCTCAGAGGTCAGAGGTCATGGCTTTAGCATCACACTACATACCTTTACCTTCCTCAGAGGTCATGGCTTTAGCATCACACTACATACCTTTACCTTCCTCAGAGGTCAGAGGTCATGGCTTTAGCATCACACTACATACATTTACCTTCCTCAGAGGTCATGGCTTTAGCATCACACTACATACCTTTACCTTCCTCAGAGGTCATGGCTTTAGCATCACACTACGTACCTTTACCTTCCTCAGAGGTCAGAGGTCATGGCTTTAGCATCACACTACGTAACTTTACCTTCCTCAGAGGTCATGGCTTTAGCATCACACTACATACCTTTACCTTCCTCAGAGGTCATGGCTTTAGCATCACACTACATACCTTTACCTTCCTCAGAGGTCAGAGGTCATGGCTTTAGCATCACACTACATACCTTTACCTTCCTCAGAGGTCATGGCTTTAGCATCACACTACGTACCTTTACCTTCCTCAGAGGTCAGAGGTCATGGCTTTAGCATCACACTACGTACCTTTACCTTCCTCAGAGGTCATGGCTTTAGCATCACACTACATACCTTTACCTTCCTCAGAGGTCATAGCTTTAGCATCACACTACATACCTTTACCTTCCTCAGAGGTCAGAGGTCATGGCTTTAGCATCACACTACATACCTTTACCTTCCTCAGAGGTCATGGCTTTAGCATCACACTACATACCTTTACCTTCCTCAGAGGTCAGAGGTCATGGCTTTAGCATCACACTACGTACCTTTACCTTCCTCAGAGGTCATGGCTTTAGCATCACACTACATACCTTTACCTTCCTCAGAGGTCATGGCTTTAGCATCACACTACATACCTTTACCTTCCTCAGAGGTCATGGCTTTAGCATCACACTACGTACCTTTACCTTCCTCAGAGGTCAGAGGTCATGGCTTTAGCATCACACTACATACCTTTACCTTCCTCAGAGGTCATGTCTTTAGCATCACACTACATACCTTTACCTTCCTCAGAGGTCAGAGGTCATGGCTTTAGCATCACACTACGTACCTTTACCTTCCTCAGAGGTCAGAGGTCATGGCTTTAGCATCACACTACATACCTTTACCTTCCTCAGAGGTCAGAGGTCATAGCTTTAGCATCACACTACGTACCTTTACCTTCCTCAGAGGTCAGAGGTCATGGCTTTAGCATCACACTACATACCTTTACCTTCCTCAGAGGTCAGAGGTCATGGCTTTATCATCACACTACATACCTTTACCTTCCTCAGAGGTCATAGCTTTAGCATCACACTACGTACCTTTACCTTCCTCAGAGGTCATGGCTTTAGCATCACACTACATACCTTTATCTTACATTTACATTTACATTTAAGTCATTTAGCAGACGCTCTTATCCAGAGCGACTTACAATCGGACGATATTAGCTAAAAATGCCAACATCGGTTCCTCAGAGGTCAGAGGTCATGGATTAAGCAATACTTCAAAGCTGAGTTGAGCTCATTTGATTTGACTTAGAAGTTAGGACTCAGGTTCTTAGTGGTTACTATAAAAAATACTTCCCCCTCTTCCGCAGAAAGACAAAGCTCTCTTTTCCAGCTCCAATATCTCAGGAATCCAGTGAATGCTGAGTGATCTCTCCCTTTGTCTGCATCGTTCTCTCTCTCTCTCTCTCTCTCTCTCTCTCTCTCTCTCTCTCTCTCTGTCTCTGTCTCTGTCTCTGTCTCTGTCTCTCTCTGTCTCTCTCTGTCTGTGTAATCATGCTTTCTCAATGACACTGATGATAGTCGTTTTGTGCTGCTGATGTAGCTCATCTTATCAGTTTTGTTCTCCTCCTCTTTGACCCAGTCCACCTGGCACCATGTCCAATTAGAGGAAGTCAGAGGAAGGCCCTAAAAATAACAGCTTCTACCCCCCCAAGCCACAAGACTCCTGAACAGCTAATCAAATGGCTACCCAGACTATTTGCATTGCCCCACCCTGTCATGTTTTGTCTTATATTGTCTTGTCATTTTGCTTTTCCTTCTGTTCGTTTCCCCCTGCTGGTCTTATTAGGTTCGTTCCCTTTTTCTCTCTCCCTCCCTCTCTCTCTTCTCTCTATCGTTCCGTTCCTGCTCCCAGCTGTTCCTATTCCCCTACTCAATCATCTAGTCTTTTCACACCTGTTCCTTATCTTGCCCTCTGATTAGAGTCCCTATTTCTCCCCTTGTTTTCCGTTTCTGTCCTGTCGGATCCTTGTATTATGTTCGCCGTGCTGTGTCTTTGTCTCGCCCTGTCGTGTCTTGTTTCCCTCAGATGCTGCGTGTGAGCAGGTGTCTGAGTCTGCTACGGTCGGTGCCTTCCCGAGGCAACCTACAGTTAATGGTCGAGTCTCCAGTCTGTCCTCGTCACTACGAGTGGAATTTAGTTTTTTATGTTTTGTTTTCTGCTCTGACTGTCCAGGAGTATTGCCTATATCCTTTACTGGAATAAAGACTCTGTTTTCGCCAAGTCGCTTTTGGGTCCTCATTCACCTGCATAACAGAAGGATCCGACCAAGAATGGACCCAGCGACTATGGATTCTCTCTACTCTACTCTCGAGTTCCAGGGAGCGATGCTCGGCAGACACGAGCAGGAATTGTCTGCTGCTCGGCATGCCGTTGAGACCCTGGCCGCTCAGGTCTCCGACCTCTCAGGACAGTATCAGAGTCTTCGTCTCGTGCCACCAGCTACTTCCTGGTCTTCCGAGTCTCCGGAACCTAGGGTTAATAACCCACCATGTTACTCTGGGCAGCCCACTGAGTGCCGCTCCTTTCTCACCCAGTGTGATATAGTGTTCTCTCTCTAACCCAACACATACTCAAGAGAGAGAGCTCGGATTGCCTACGTCATATCACTCCTTACTGGTCGGGCTCGGCAGTGGGGCACAGCTATCTGGGAGGCAAGCGCTGAGTGTACTAACGATTATCTGAACTTTAAAGAGGAGATGATAAGGGTTTTTGATCGTTCAGTTTTTGGGAAAGAAGCTTCCTGGTCCCTGTCATCCCTATGTCAAGGTAATCGATCCATAACGGATTACTCTATAGAGTTTCGCACTCTTGCTGCCTCCAGTAACTGGAACGAGCAGGCGTTGCTCGCTCGTTTTCTGGAGGGACTCCACGCTAAGGTTAAGGATGAGATTCTCTCTCGGGAGGTTCCATCCAGCGTGGATTCTTTGATTGAACTCGCTATTCGCATTGAACGACGGGTAGATCTTCGTCACCGAGCTCATAGAAGAGAGCTCGCGTTAACTGTGTCTCCCCTCTCTCCGACACTACCATCTTTCCCCACTGACTCAGGTGTTGAGCCCATGCAGCTGGGGGGTATTCGCATTTCGACTAAGGAGAGGGAACGGAGAATCACCAACCGCCTCTGTCTCTATTGCGGTTCCGCTGGTCATTTTGTCATTTCATGTCCAGTTAAAGGCCAGAGCTCATCAGTAAGCGGAGGGCGACTGATAAGCGCTACTAGACGGTCCTCTCCGTCAAGTACCTGTACTACCTTACCGGTCCATCTACGCTGGACCGGATCGGCAGCTTCCTGCAGTGCATTAATAGACTCTGGGGCGGAGTGCTGTTTTATGGACGAAGCCTGGGCTCGGGAACATGACATTCCTCTCAGACAGTTAGGGGAGCCCACGGTCATGTTCGCCTTGGATGGTAGTCCTCTCCCCAGTATATTATGTGAAACCCTACCTTTAACCCTCACTGTATCTGGTAACCATAGTGAGACCATTTCTTTTTTGATTTTTTGTTCACCTTTTACACCTGTTGTTTTGGGTCATCCCTGGCTAGTGTGTCATAATCCTTCTTTTGATTGGTCTAGTAATTCTATCCTTTCCTGGAACGTTTCTTGTCATGTGAAGTGTTTAATGTCTGCTATTCCTCCTGTTTGTTCTGCTCCCTCTTCACAGGAGGAACCTGGTGATTTGACAGGAGTGCCGGAGGAATATCATGGTCTGCGCACGGTCTTCAGTCGGTCCAGAACCAACTCCCTTCCTCCTCACCGGTCGTATGATTGTTGTTCTGATCTCCTCAAGAAGCGTTTTGCATCCGCTCCTATCCTTGTTGCACCTGACGTCACTAAACAGTTTATTGTCGAGGTTGACGCGTCGGGGTGGGCGTGGGAGCCATTCTGTCCCAGCGCTCCGATACTGACAATGGGGTCCACCCTTGCGCGTATTTTTCTCATCGCCTGTCACCGTCGGAACGTAACTATGATGTGGCTAACCGTGAACTGCTCGCCATCCGTTTAGCCCTAGGCAAATGGCGACAGTGGTTGGAGGGGGCGACCGTTCCTTTTGTCGTTTGGACTGACCAAAGGAACCTTGAGTACATCCGTTCTGCCAAACGACTGAATGCGCGTCATGCTCGTTGGGCGTTGTTTTTCGCTCGTTTCGAGTTCGTTATTTCTTATTGCCCGGGTACTAAGAACACCAAGCCTCATGCTTTATCCCGTCTCTTTAGTTCTTCTGTGGCTTCTACCGATCCCGAGGGATCCTTCCTGTTGGGCGTGTTGTCGGGTTGACTGTCTGGGGAATTGAGAGACAGGTTAAGCAAGCACTCACTCACACTCCGTCGCCGCACGCTTGTCCTAGTAACCTTCTTTTCGTTCCTGTCTCTACTCGTCTGGCTGTTCTTCAGTGGGCGCACTCTGCCAAGTTAGCTGGCCACCCCGGCGTTCGGGGTACGCTTGCTTCTATTCGCCAGCGGTTTTGGTGGCCTACTCAGGAGCGTGACACGCGCCGTTTCGTGGCTGCGTGTTCGGACTGCGCGCAGAATAAGTCTGGTATTTTTTTTCTGCTTCTGCTCCTGGTCTTGCTGGGTCTCAGTCTGTTCCCTGCCACCGCATCTCTCCTGTTCTTGTTCCTGCCCTTGCTGTGTCTCAGTCTGTCCCTAGTTGTTACTCTCCTGGCCTGTTTGGTCCTGTTTGCTCTAAAGCTTTCAGTTCTCTACCCGTGTCTCATTTTTTTTTTAGAGTAGTACCCTAGTTTCCCTTTTTATCGTTTTCTGTTACGGTCCTGAGGAGAGGAGTTGGGTTCTTTCTCGGGACGTGCTGGACCGTTTGTGATCTATGATTTCCTCCGTTGCCGCCAGTGTTCCTCCTCGAGTGCGCCAGGAGGCGCTCGGTGAGTGGGGGGGTACTGTCATGTTTTGTCTTATATTGTCTTGTCATTTTGCTTTCCCTTCTGTTCGTTTCCCCCTGCTGGTCTTATTAGGTTCGTTCCCTTTTTCTCTCTCCCTCCCTCTCTCTCTTCTCTCTATCGTTCCGTTCCTGCTCCCAGCTGTTCCTATTCCCCTACTCAATCATCTAGTCTTTTCACACCTGTTCCTTATCTTGCCCTCTGATTAGAGTCCCTATTTCTCCCCTTGTTTTCCGTTTCTGTCCTGTCGGATCCTTGTATTATGTTCGCCGTGCTGTGTCTTTGTCTCGCCCTGTCGTGTCTTGTTTCCCTCAGATGCTGCGTGTGAGCAGGTGTCTGAGTCTGCTACGGTCGGTGCCTTCCCGAGGCAACCTACAGTTAATGGTCGAGTCTCCAGTCTGTCCTCGTCACTACGAGTGGAATTTAGTTTTTTATGTTTTGTTTTCTGCTCTGACTGTCCAGGAGTATTGCCTATATCCTTTACTGGAATAAAGACTCTGTTTTCGCCAAGTCGCTTTTGGGTCCTCATTCACCTGCATAACACACCCCCTTCTACACTGCTGCTACTCTCTATTATTATTTATACATAGTCACTTTAATAACTCTACCTATGTTGTACATATTACCTCAATGACCTGGACTAACCGGTGCCCCCACACATTGACTCTGTAGCGGTACCCCTGTAAACAGGCTCGCTATTGTTATTTCACTACTGCTCGAATTATGTGTTACTTTTATTTCCCTTAACCAACTGCATTGCTGGTTAAGGGCTTGTAAGTGAGCATTTAACTGTAAGATCCACCTACACCTGATGTATTCGCCAAATGTGGCAAATACAATTGGACTTGATTTGATTTGAATCCCTTTGTTGCTTCCTCAATGTTCAGATCAAGCCGTGTCTTCATTAGAGTGTGAAACACTGATCAATGTTCAGATTGTCTTCATTAGAAACACTGATCAATGTTCAGATCAAGCCGTGTCTTCATTAGAGTGTGAAACACTGATCAATGTTCAGATCAAGCCGTGTCTTCATTAGAGTGTGAAACACTGATCAATGTTCAGATCAAGCCGTGTCTTCATTAGAGTGTGAATCACTGATCAATGTTCAGATCAAGCCGTGTCTTCATTAGAGTGTGAAACACTGATCAATGTTCAGATCAAGCCGTGTCTTCATTAGAGTGTGAAACACTGATCAATGTTCAGATCAAGCTGTGTCTTCATTAGAGTGTGAAACACTGATCAATGTTCAGATCAAGCCGTGTCTTCATTAGAGTGTGAAACACTGATCAATGTTCAGATCAAGCCGTTTCTTCATTAGAGTGTGAAACACTGTGGCCTTGATGTCAGACCAATTCCTGTTAATCTGACTCATCTGACAAGATAGATTCAAACCTGGACACAATTGTCTTAGTCAGAGGATGTGGCTAGACATTATCACTTGGAGAGATTGAATATTTCATCACTAATAAGTGTTTAATTGTAAATGTGAGTATTGTCTCCTTCTCTCTGTCTGTAGTTGGACATGTCTGCTGCGCAGGCGTCTCTGCGTGGTCGACGGGAGCTGCTGGAGGAGGCGTGTCTGACCCACACCAGGAAGCGGCGGGTGTTGACCCCAGACGACCTCCGCCACCTCATAGTGGACGATAAGCACAGTCTGCTGTACTGCTACGTCCCCAAGGTGGCCTGCACAAACTGGAAACGGGTCCTCATGGTCTTGACGGGGGACGGACGCTACCGCGAGCCCCTAGCCATCCCCGCCAATGAGGCCCACGTGGCAGGCAACCTGCGCACGCTGTCAGAGTACTCCACCGGCGAGATAAACCACCGCCTCCGGAGATACCTGAAGTTCCTCTTCGTTCGGGAGCCCTTCGAGAGGCTGGTGTCGGCCTACCGCAACAAGTTCACCCGCAGCTACAACACGGCCTTCCACAAGCGCTACGGCACCAAGATCATCCGCCGACACCGGCCCCACCCTGAGCCGGAGGCGTTGGAGCAGGGCAACGATGTCTCCTTCAAGGAGTTTGTGCAGTACCTGGTTGATCCCCGCACACAGAGAGAGGAGCCCTTCAACGAGCACTGGGAGCGGATCCACTCACTGTGCCACCCCTGCCTCATCCACTACGACGTGGTGGGGAAGTATGAGACTCTGGAGCAGGACTCCCGCTCTGTGCTGCGGCTGGCCGGCGCTGACGGGGAGGTCCACTTCCCCACCTCAGGCAAGAGCACCAGGACCAACGGGGACATGGCGGCTCAGTTCTTCCACAACATCAGTCCCTTCTACCAGAAGAAGCTGTACAACCTTTACCACATGGACTTCCTGCTGTTCAACTACTCCAACCCAGAGTACTTGAAGTTTAGGTGAGGGCGGCTCTCTCCATGTCAACTGTGATTTAGTAATCAATCTGTTTTGGGTCTGGAATTTCTAATCCATCTGGGTGGGTGTGTAGTGGTGGTCAGATGTTATTGGTAAGTGCCTTACCAGTGCCTTCCCGGCATTGTTAGATGTATGACCTTTATTATCAAGGGTGACTTTGGGGGCACTGTTCATTCCTAGGACTCTTCATGTGGCCTATATAAGATAGAAGCAGGTTCTTCTTGTTGAGGGTTGTGAACATTCCTCTTTATTTATACAACTGTAAGAGTATTTATTGTAATTATAGACTGAGTCATTGGACACTTGAGTGAATTGTGGGAGAACATTCAATTTATGCATTTCTCTCTGTTTGCACATACAGCGTGTTTTCTTGACTCTTGCACATCTTATGTAGCCAAAATGTTCCTCTGGGGACAAAGGGTGTTGTAGAACTTACATAAACCAACAAACAAAAGAAATCAGTCTACACATTCAAAAATCATGAAACGGCTGCCATTTTCTCACAGAGTTATGAGGTTTGCAAAGAACCCATGTGAATACATTTTTAAAACTCATATAAATGAGGTGATAAATCTAACACGGTGGTAAGAAATAACTGCCTTGGTCTTGGTGGCCACCCGTTCGTTGATGTTATGCAAGCCACAGGTTGATAGTAGAAATGTACTGATAAACAATGTATGCTGGGTATAGGAAGCCTGGCAGGCATGATGATTTCAGATGGGGAGTTGATGACAGAAATGCCACATGCTCTGTTTGGCAGAGTCACCTCTTTCTTTAGCTCACGGCAGACTGAGCAAACAGCGCATAGCTGTGGTTTGGTCCAAGGCTTCCCCTCGACAGAGAGTTCCGTGTTGAACTGTGGACAGTCACGTAGGGCTAACTATCCACACGGGCACTACAGGTTAAAACCAGGTAAGCCTTCTGGTAAAAGACAAATATTCTATTGAATTTACACCATGCTTACAAGTGCAATATTTTTCATGACTTGATATGAGCTGTATATGAAGACATGTAATATCACATGTTCGTGCCTGTTGATGTTGTGCCTCAACAGTTTGCCCATAAAAATGGTCTATTTACCGTTTACTGCTACAACAACATTAATTTGCATCAATTGATGCTATAGGCCAGGGTTACCCAACTGGTGGCCTGTGAGCTGAATTTGGCCCGAGGGTGATTTTTATTTGGCTCCCCAAGTTTGAGCAAAAAATAATAATAGTTTAAAAAAAAAAAAAAAAAAAAAAGAATCTGCAGGACACAAAGAAACTGTAAAAACACGAGCAAATCAGCTCTAAGTGATTTTAATTTAGGAGATCTGTTCAAGTATTCACACGCCTAGTAGAGAGATATATGTGATCGTATGAAAATGAAAGCATGATTTGAAATGATTATGTTTTAGTCAAATAATATATACGTTTGGGCTTCTTTCAGTCTACAAATGATTTGTAATTATGTTCCGCCCCCTTGACCATCCACTCAAAAAAAAGACCAGCCAATGGCTGAATCTAGTGGACGATCCCTGCTTATAGGCCATGTGTTGAGGTAGCGGTGGTGTGGAGGACATGTTGGAAACAACCAAATACTTTACAACTTTCAAATTGTTGCCTTGAAATAGAAGTAGACTCTCGTCTGAATGAATTTGCTCCTAATGTTAACGAGCCGTAATCAAGTTGTGTACAGCCTGTTTCAGACAAACACCCATAGACTGTGAATAATGTCTGGAGAGAACACAGGTGTCGACCAATAGAGTTGTCTCGGTTCATGAACTCCTCTCTGCTGGGAAGTGGCTGCTCTAGAACATCCACATACAACATTTCACCGTTGTTGACAAGTCGTCTGGAACACCTGGTATTTAGCCAGTACTACAGTCTGGTTCCTTTTCTCTTACTTTTGTCTGATATGAGAGTACCCTTATGTTTATTTTGCAAATTGTATTTTATAGTAATAATATCCACCATTTAATATAAATGATATTTTTTACACTAATTTCTCAACAACCAAGCACCCGGTAGACAGTGATGTCATCATGTATTGTCATTTCCGGTTCTACTTCAAAACCGTCATAGAAGTGTCCTTTTTTTTCATGTTTCCTTCCTGATGTGCCTAGTTAAATAAAGGTTCAATAAAGGTTCAATAAAAAAATCCATTATGAATGACTGTTGTTCTGTGACAGAAATCTATTTTGCGGCTATAAAACTATTGTGAAGAAATTCAAGTTTTCTCCACTTTTGAAAAGTACAAAGCCCAATCTGCAGTGAGAGAGAACATTTAACACCCACTTTAAAATGCCCTCTAGGTGCTCATCGTGTGATATCAACTTACTGTGAAATCTTACCAATAAATGAGCTGGTACAGACCAGTGGTCAGATGTAAACCAATGGTACTGACTGAGTGGTGGACAAGAACAGCTGAGAGAGAAAGATGACAGTTTATGTTGTCACATACCCGTTTAGCATTTGCTATTACAATATGACTGACCAGAGCCACAGAAAACATTGATGCTTGTTGTACATTTATCAAGTATTTGATATCATATAAATGTATAAATGTAGGATACAAACTGAAGGAAACAAACACTAAAGTCACAGTTATAAATGTAGGTGTCACGTTCTGTCCATTGTTCGTATGTGTTTTCCTTGTTTTAGTGTTGGTCAGGACGTGAGCTGGGTGGGCATTCTATGTTGTGTGTCTGGTTTGTCTATTTCTATGTTTGGCCTGATATGGTTCTCAATCAGAGGCAGGTGTTAGTCATTGTCTCTGATTGGGAACCATATTTAGGTAGCCTGTTTCGTGTTGGGTTTTGTGGGTGATTGTTCCTGTCTCTGTGTTTGCACCAGATAGGGCTGTTTAGGTTTTCACTTTTCTTGTTTTGTATAGTCTGTTCATGTATAGTCGTCTTTATTAAAAACATGAATAACCACCACGCTGCATTTTGGTCCGCCTCTCTTTCACCAGAAGTAAACCCTTACAGTAGGCTACAAACTGAAGGAAACAAACACTACATGACAGTTTTATGAATGTATGTGGGTATTACTGACGGTGGTTCCCGATAGTGGCTAATATTTAACATGATTCAAATAAAACTGAGAAAAGCCTGGGTCTCAAAATTTCATCCATGCAAACATGAGGACGTATCATAAAAATTCGGAATAATGGCACAGCTATTTGTAGCCCACGTCACTGTGGAAGAGGGGCCACAACACAGCACTTCCATGTGACTTTTCTTCCACATGACTGGTTTCACTTTCGTCTCCAGGGATCATAAGGAAAAATCATCTAAATAATTGCAATGTGTATTTACAATCCCCTTCTCGAAATGGATGACTCATTTACCTAACTCTTATCACTAGCTCTTATCGATTTATAATTACAGTGTATGGAAATTCTATCAGAAAAAAGAAACTTGGAACCGGTAGGTTCTCTCGACATTCATGGTTTCCTTGCGCGTAAAGGTGGTGGAATGATGAGGGAATTAAATCAAGGCCAGAATATCTCTAGACACACATCCACCACACCTTCATTTATTCAATCTCCACCCCAAACGAATAGCTGGGTGAATATCATGCTGTTCTCATGCTAAAGTTCAAGGTCAGAATATGTGTAGAGAGAAAAGTGCATGAAAAGGGAATTACGCTCCATTTATGTTCTTAACTCGGGTCGGAATTCCCCCCTTAGTACTTATAGGTCTATAACGCTATAATGAGAAATCCTTATAAGTCTGTAGGGGACTTGACCAAACTCCATCTGTGGACCAGTGACCGAGGTGGCAGGCTAGGTGGCAGGGCTTACCTGGAGGAGGGTGGTACACAGGTAGCAGACTGACAGGCTTACCTGGAGGAGGGTGGTACACAGGTAGCAGACTGACGGGCTTACCTGGAGGAGGGTGGTACACAGGTAGCAGACTGACGGGCTTACCTGGAGGAGGGTGGTACACAGGTAGCAGACTGACGGGCTTACCTGGAGGAGGGTGGTACACAGGTAGCAGACTGACGGGCTTACCTGGAGGAGGGTGGTACACAGGTAGCAGACTGACGGGCTTACCTGGAGGAGGGTGGTACACAGGTAGCAGACTGACGGGCTTACCTGGAGGAGGGTGGTACACAGGTAGCAGACTGACAGGCGTACCTGGAGGAGGGTGTCACACAGGTAGCAGACTGACAGGCGTACCTGGAGGAGGGTGGTACACAGGTAGCAGACTGACAGGCGTACCTGGAGGAGGGTGTCACACAGGTAGCAGACTGACAGGCGTACCTGGAGGAGGGTGTCACACAGGTAGCAGACTGACAGGCGTACCTGGAGGAGGGTGTCACACAGGTAGCAGACTGACAAGCGTACCCGGAGGAGGGTGTCACACAGGTAGCAGACTGACAGGCGTACCCGGAGGAGGGTATCACACAGGTAGCAGACTGACGGGCGTACCTGGAGGAGGGTGGTACACAGGTAGCAGATGATAAAGGAGACAGTGAGGGCAGTGTGGTCTACTGGAGCAGAGAGATGGATGAGTCAGTGAGGGCAGTGTGGTATCCTGGAGCAGAAAGATGAAGGAGCCAGTGAGGGCATTGTGGTCTCCTGGAGCAGAAAGATGGAGGAGTCAGTGAGGGCAGTGTGGTCTCCTGGAGCAGAGAGATGAAGGAGTCAGTGAGGGCAGTGTGGTCTACTGGAGCAGAGAG